>NC_134490.1:94531973-94774860 GCF_040206685.1 Ascaphus truei
GTCAGTGGGCGTGGGCAAGATCAAGGCAAAGCCAGTACTTCAACACACTCGTTAAAAGATGTCGAAAAACATGACACTGCAATCCTAACAAACACTGAAAAATGACAAGATCCATTAACCCCTTTGCTACCCGATGGGCCAGCAACTCATTGCCAAGCAGTGCATTGGTGACCTCTCCGGTAGCAGAGAGATAAGGGTCACCAGCAGCTCACAAACTGATCAAGGGTCTCTGCCCAGGGTTAGTGAGCGAGTTCAGACAAACCAAGGCCTTATAATAGCGCACCAAATGCACGTTTAAAGAGCCTGGGAAGTTTATACCATGAAATTAGAAATTACCCGCTTCCTTTAACCACTTCAGTGCCCTCTAGATGTTTACTCCACCCTGAAGGGTGGCACCCTAGGGACCTCTATCATGTACGCCATCAGGAGTTTGCAACCCAGCGCTGACCGCAAACTAAATAGAAGGTGGGGCTGCTTCTCTGATGTTTACAATTGACAAAATTGGAAAGCGATGGCGTGAGCGTTCAGAAGAGAGATCACGTGGTCGGCAGAGTCCTTTGGAGCTTTAGCCATGGAAGTGGCAGGACTCTCGGGAACTGAAGAGGTCAATATATCAAAAGTCGAAATTATCAATTCGCCTCTCGTTTATGCCATTTATACTGATTTTTTTAGCATACCTCCTGAGTGTTCGTATTTCTCCCCACAACCCGAGCACCAATAAAGTACACACCCAGAGAAGCCAGTGAAGAGAACATCACGGCCAAAATACATCTGGGATGAACTAGTTGTGGGTGCCTTAAAAAAAGGTATGCATAGTGGATTAACATTCACAATATCTGGTTATTGAAGCTGTTCCATCTATATCAGAAGAGTGAGGTTACCAGGGAGATACATAGCGGCCCTACTATTTTATTTACACACTTACATTAGCGCTAGTGTCTGTTATTCCCAAACGAAGAAAATAAAGTGGAATTGTAAGAACTGAATCTTAGAAAACGTATTCCTTTAACCCTTTTATAACATAACCATTGCTTACATTGTTCTAAAATACAGTCCAGAGAGCTTCGCCCCAATCTTTACTACCTATAGATCTTTCTCTAATTCAGGAACGGCACTACCAGGGTACTTAACCAGCTCCATCTGGTTATTCCAATGTTTTCAAAACCTTTTTGAAGTGAAACTTCTTTAGTGGCACCTCATTCCTAATGGGACAAAAATGGATTGTGGGGACAGAAATAAAACGGATGTGACGTCAAAGTGCTGACGTCGGCTGGCAGTTGAGGCCAGGCTGTGCTTGCAAATCACATGCGCCGCTCCTTAGCATCTTTGTTCCCCCCCACACGGCCGCTTACACGCTCCCCCCCACCCGCTCAACATTTACTCGCCGCCGCAGCTCATAACGAGCATTGCTCCCCCCACCCACTGACATATACATAACCACTATGCAGGTCCTAACACAGCCTGTGAAACCAATGCAGAGGTAAATGACAATTTTCACAGGTAGTGTTAGGACCTGCATAGTGGATTAATTTATAGGCAGATACAGAATTACAGCTCCATCTCATGATGTAGAATTGATGGGCAGAAAACTAGCCATACCTACCTTCTAGAAGGTGCCTAGTGATGTCACTAAGAAAAGTTACTTTGTAGAATCCAAACTCCTCCCTTACTAGCCATAGGGATTTGTGATGTCACTATTGGGTATATATACTGGAGATTGAATGTTGTAGTTCAGATCCTAGGAGGACACCACCATGGTGGATCTCATTGTAAATCATGCAAGTCGGTAACTACATGTGTTACTGCTAAAATCATTTTGTTTATGTTCCAGCTAGGGAAGTGACACTCCTAAAGATAGGGCCCCTCTATATGGCCCTGAGCATATCCCACTCCCAAGAGGGAATGAACAGGTACACTGTAACAGGGGAGTTATCCCTGTTCAGGTAATGTGCCTCTAATCCAGCAGTGTGGTGGTTAACTGCTGGTAGTCAATTAACAAACACCACCTGCGTGATTAGATTGCTTATAAAAGCCTGTCTTTTGAGACAGGAAGAGAGACTCCTTAGCTCACACCTGAGCTGAACTTGGAGACAGAGCAGAGATTGTCCTTGACTCTCACAACTTGTCTTGAGCCCTGCCAGAAGAAACAGCAGAGCTGCTTTCAAGACACAGGGGAAACTTCTAAACCTGAATGCTGACAAAACCTGAGGAAAGGTAGCAACGCAGGAACAGAGAAGATTTTCCCTCCAAACCACAAGGAACAGATAAGACTTTCATTTATGAGACTTTATATATCTGCTTATTTCATGCTACACTACCGACACACTTTATTGAAGTGTGGTCGGTACCGCAAGCCGGGAAATCTCCCGGCTTGCTAGTGGCCGCCCCTCGGCGTGCCGCGCGTCATAGACGCGCGGTCACGCGTCATCGGGAGCGTGCGCCCGCTGCACGCGTGTCCAGGGGCTCCCCGAGGGAGCCCTGGTGTCCCGCGATCGCGGGACAGCGGCAGGGGGTTCCGGGGGACCCGGCGGACCCGGCAGCGGTAGGGAGAGCGCCCCGATCGGAGGGCGCTCTTCCGCTGCTTCGGCGTGCGCCCGTCACACTCGGGCGCGCGCCAGGCTACTGCTGCGGCACAGAACGGGCAAATGCTCGAATAAACTGTGCCGCAGCAGTATATGTTTGGGGCTGGGAGACATGCTTATCTAAAGGGAGTGTGGACTGCATACAGTAGTATTTCACTAGAAATACTCCCAAGTGAATAGAAGCTTTGTTTACCCCTTGTTTGTATGGTTTCCTGATGTTAAGGAAACAAGTGCAATAAAAGCCTTATTTAATTTCACTATAACCAGACTCCCTTGCATACCTCTGTGAGCGTCCACCTACATATGGTGTCAGAAGTGGGACGAGAGGTGTTTCTTGAAGTTAAGGAACCCGGAGTTTGGCTGGGAATTTTTTTTTATGCTTTTTACCTAGCAACTACACAACCAGCATACCTAATGAGAGATTATACCTAGCAAGTAAATGGTGTAAAGCAAATAGATGTTTTACCTAGCAACTGCACATCCTGTATACCTGATGAGAGAAAATGCATGCACAGTACTGCTGATATTGTAAAACTTACCCAAGAAAGAAAAAGTCTACAGAGATGCCTGTGAGAGCTACGACCTCTACAAGCAAAATATGCCCACCTGTAGGACTACTACAGTTGGGGGTTCTAGCAAATACAGTGGCAACAGCTGCAATAGCGCCTCCTGAGGTCAGGAAGAAAACTACACCTGAGAGCCCCAAAATGGAGGACAAGATGCAGCGTTCCTGTAATGAACCATACCCCACGGAAGAGTGGCCCTTTCAGTCCAATAAGGAGGAAGACATCTCTTACGGGGAACCCGAACCGAGTCACACCCACAAAACACCCCAAGAATGGTGGGGGTGCCTGAACTCGGCACGAACAGAAAAGACCGCACTCTATGGTGACGAATATGGTCGACAAGAGAAAGATGATTACGCGGAGCTACTGAAAGATAATGCTGAGTTACAGAAGACGGTGCTCGTAATGTACTCTGCAGCCAGGACAGAATTGGACGATCTCAAGACTGAGCTAGATACTGCAAATGCTACTATTTCCACCATGGATGAAAAGCAAAGCCAATCTGAGAAAATGATGGCTACGCTAAAGCGGAAGTATGAGGAGGCACTGAAGCAGATGACAGTCTTCCAGCAAGAGGTTCACACTCTTCGCATAGAGCTGAATGGCTCACAACAGGAGGTCAACAGTGTCCAGACAGAGGTGGACGTATCTCAGAAAGAGGTTCAGACACTCCGCAGAGCACTGGATGCCTCACATCATGAGACCAACAGCTGCCGCACAGACCTGGAAGTTTCCAAAAAGGAACTACACAGTCTCACTGAGGAGCTGGACATATCTAAAGAAACGATTGTCAATCTTAAGACAGATCTCAAAGTCTCTCAGAAGGAGCTTCAGACCCTCAACCTAGAGAAGGAAGTCTCACGCCAGGAGACTGTCATTCTCAAAGCAGATGTGTGTAAATGGAAGGAGGACTGCAAGGAGGCCCTGAATAGTACAGAGACTGAAAAAGGAGAAAATTTAAGATTACAAAGAAAAAACTTAAAACTCAAAGAAGAAAATTTTAATTTGACAAACGACGTGAAGGAAAAAAATGAAAAGCTGCACGAGCTTAAAGAAATAAATAGACTTTTGGAAGGTGAGAAGTTTGAAGCAGAGCACCGACAGCAGAACCAACTGCAAGGTCTGCGTACTCACCTCGAGAAGGCCGAGGAGAAGCAGCGAACTCTGCAGGAAGACAATCTGCAGGCTGTTAAAGAAGTACAAGTGCTGCAGGAATGTCTGATTACCCAGTATGTCCCCGCAAAGCAGCATGAGAAACTGAAGGCTACCCTGAGCGTCACCAAAGCAACGCTAAAAGCCAAGCTTAGACCCCGCGGCACAAAACTGAGCACAAGAAGGTCCAGAAACTGAAACAAGTAACTGTGGTCCAAGCAAAGAAGTTCGTAGTGCTTCACAATGCAATAAAAATGTGGAAGCAAGCTCAGAGAAAGCAAAGCATGCAGATAAATTCCCTGAGAAGAGACTTGCAAGACGCACTCGAAAAACAGGGATCTCTCACGGATGAGATTACAGTTCTACAAGGACAAGTATTGACCCTGACTAAGCGTCAGTATCCCACAGCCACAAAAACCCATGATGACAAGGGTGCAGTGAGAGCTGGGAATACCGCTCGTCTGAAAGACAAGGTTGCAAAATGTGAACCACCTAAACAAGCACTAGCAAAACCTTCAGCCACCCAACAGGCAATAAAAGAAGGTACACGTGCTGAATCAAAACCAGAAGAATCCTTAGCTGATGAAGCTGAAAAGATGGGACATTCTCTGGAAGTGGGGGTGGAATTACAACTTAATCCCAAAGAGGCTGAACTAGCAACCCCATTGAGTGGAAAAAGGGCAGAGAGACAGCTTCAAGAGCAGAAAACTCAAAGGGCTGTTTTTAAACACTCTGCAAATACTGCCATACAGTCTGCCTACAATAAGACGAGCACCCGACGCGATGGAAATCTCATGACCGCGCACATAGCAAAAAGACTATACTTAGAAAAAGTCCTCCTCGAGTGACTGAGGAGTGCTGATCTCAAGCACCTTCGGGAGGAGACGCGAATAAACTGGAGAAAGGGCTCCAATCCCAGCGGGACTGAGGGTTCTCTTCCTCCATCCACTCTTATTCAAGTCACAGAGATATCTAGAATGAGAGTGGAAGGATGGCCTTTGGCCGTGGCAAGCCCGAGCTTCCCACAAACAGGGGAGGTATGTAACAGGGGAGTTATCCCTGTTCAGGTAATGTGCCTCTAATCCAGCAGTGTGGTGGTTAACGGCTGGTAGTCAATTAACTAACACCACCTGCCTGATTAGATTGCTTAGAAAGGCCTGTCGTTTGAGACAGGAAGAGAGACTCCTTAGCTCACACCTGAGCTGAACTTGGAGACAGAGCAGAGATTGTCCTTGACTCTCACAACTTGTTTTGAGCCCTGCCAGAAGAAACAGCAGAGCTGCTTTCAAGACACAGGGGAAACTTCTAAACCTGAATGTTGACAAAACCTGAGGAAAGGTATCAACACAGGAACAGAGAAGATTTTCCCTCCAAACCACAAGGAACAGATAAGACTTTCATTTATGAGACTTTATATATCTGCTTATTTCATGCTATATGTTTGGGGCTGGGAGACATGCTTATCTAAAGGGAGTGTGGACTGCATACAGTAGTATTTCACTAGAAATACTCCCAAGTGAATAGAAGCTTTGTTTACCCCTTGTTTGGATGGTTTCCTGATGTTAAAGAAACCGGTGCAATTAAAGCCTTCTTTAATTTCACTATAACCAGACTCCCTTGCATACCTCTGTGAGCGTCCGCCTACATACACTAAAAGAGGTTCCTTAAGCAAGAGCCTTGGAAAAATCCCCTTAGAATTACTAGGGGGTAAGAGTCTCCTTGGTTCTTTCAGAGGTGATAGGGTGTAATCTTTCATGCCAGGGGGCACCCTGTTTAAGGATTTGTGTGAGGTGGGTACAGCCATCATTCGAGTAATGGAGTGTAAATTTACAATACTACAAAGTGGTAGAATGTGACTCTTTGGGAAAATGCTGTATGAGCACCACAAAGAAGAAGTTTGTATATTGTTCCTGTGAATAAAGATAAAGAAAGGTTTCTGGCCCCTCCTTCTTCTGTTCCTTCAAGTACTTACTATACCAGCCCTGCATGAATTCCAGCCCCCTGACGAAGTAACGAAGAGACACTGAGCAACACGTGCTCATAAGAAACACCTAAATAGACCGGGCATCACTTTGGAGTGGCCCTCTTCTGTTGGCCGGGGGAAAGAGGTGTTACAGTTATACGTTTTAATTGATGTTCTGTCACCATTGTTTTCAGTTAAGCAATGTACTCTATATAGTTAGAGCCATAGTAATGGCCCAAGTTTGTGCTCTTGCCAGAAGAGGGATGAGCAGGTGTTCAGAGGGCGTTCTCAGAGTAGAAGCTGTAGAGCATAATTGGATCGGTTGCACCATGAAGGTCCTAAGTGAACTCCTGACCCCATAAGTATAGACTAAGGCCTGGGACATAGTAGGATGAGCCGTGCTGAGCCGCGCTGAGCAGATGCACTTACCCCCTGCATCTGTCATCAGCGCGGCTTTAGCGGCCGCTTCCGCATGCGTGCTGATGCGTGCGGAGGCTGAGAAAATTTGCCGAGACAGGCAAGTTTAAAATTTGCCGCTCGGGGAAGCCGAGGAGCGGTCACGTGACCGCTCACATCCAATGGGAGCGAGGGACTAGCCCTGCCTCCCGCTCCGCCTCCTGACACACCTCCGCCCCGCCTCTGCCCTGCCCCCAAAGCGCGCTCACTGCCTCACCTGCCAGGACACAAAAAAGCACCAGTTTGAGCAGGCGAGGCAGAGCAGGAGTGCTGATCAGCATGGCCCGAGGCACCATGCCCGAGGCCTAAGAATGACGTGCACCGAAATTGGATAGTGATCCCACAGGATAGTGTTCCCCCCCAACAAGGGTCCTCCTAAAGTATGGCATTATTGAAGCTATGCAGGAGATTGCCAGTCTAACTAATACTAAGGGAAACAAGCATAAGTACTGTACCTCCCCTGTATAGGAGTGAGAGCTACCCGGGGAAGAAGCACAGAGTAACCATATTGTTTGACACCAGTTGACATCTGAAGTGAAGTCTTTCTGTTATATGGTGAGCATTATGAACGGCTGTGAATAACGCTCTTATTTGTACTATAAAAGTTCCTAACACCCCTCATTATTCTATCTGCATATCCACGTCAAGCATGCATGGACCCAGCACCCTGAACAGCTGTGAGAGGCTGAGCACTTCTATGTCAAATTTCAACTCAATGTAAACTCCTTTAGAGCCGGGAAAGGAGGGTAACATTTAAAAAGAGTGCAAGCTTTCAGGACAACTCCAATCCATTCTTCAGACATGAAGAAAGGACTGGTCCTGAAAGTATTCCCTCAAGATATTTGTATTTTTTTTGCACCAGTTTTTTAAACAAAAAAACTACAAATGTGGCTGCAAAACTACAAGCATGGTAATTTTTACTTTTTCAGCCTGGCTGGTAGACATGATGGCTGATGTCGGATGAGCCTTGTGAGACCCCCCAAATCAGATAAGTTAAAAAAAGAAAATGTAGGCATGCTCTAAAATGCTTTTATCCGGTAAATTGAGGAAAAAAGAGAGATCCAGCGCTCCACGGATTTCAAGATAAATGAATTTATTGTGCCACACGACGTTTCAACCAACAGGTCTTTTTCAAGTGATTAGGCATGAAAAAGACCTGTTGGTCGAAACGTCGTGTGGCACAATAAATTCATTTATCTTGAAATCCGTGGAGCGCTGGATCTCTCTTTTTTCCTCAGTGTACATTGGAATTTGCCTGGCAGGTACTTCCTTGAACCAACAGCACCGGTAAACTGTATGTATTTATTTATATTGTGGTGTGCAGCCTTAACCCCCCTTTACATTTATCCGTTAAATGTTTATCAGCATAGCTGTTACCACAGGGTCACAATCTGTGTATGCTAGAAAGAGCTTGCAGTATGTATGCTTTCCAGCATGCAGGAGGTTAAACTCCTCTGGAGTATATCTAGGATGTTCCAGTGAACTGCTGATTGCAAAGGGGTTTCAAGGCAGTCAGAAAGCTGCAGGAGTGGAAAGACTTTCCCTAACCAGGAAGGACACTGGTTGGTATGGTTTCCCAGGTCTGTTGTATGCTGGGCCTGCTGGGACTGGCTGGTACCCACACCCAGCCACAGAACCTCCACACCCTGCTGATGGAGCAGAGCTGTCCTTTCTGAAGGTGTCACAGTTCTAGAGGAATTTCCCAAAGACTCCTGGGATGGATTCCCAGCACCACAGTTAAGGATATTATATTTTGACATTCAATTTGTATTGTTTAGACTGAAACTAGCCTAGCTAGCCAGTCAGATAGTTAGGCTCTTATTTTTAGTTAGCCTCTGTAATGTGGAGTAGGCTTTTGTTTTTATGTTTTGGTTTTTGCCTTAAAGAATGTAATGTGGGAAAATATTGCACACCAATAATCAAAAATAAATATGAGATACTGATACCAGTGCTCTCTAACTCGATAAGGGAAGGCTTGCTGCAATCCAAGTACAGGATACAGAAAAAAAGAAGAGTAGATGCTCCACGGATTTTATAAATGCAATAATTTATTGACGCCAAATAAAGTGTCCAAAATTTCAGCTGTCACAGCAGCCTTTGTCAAAGAGTGACATGTGTCTCGACCATAAGGGTCCAGTCTTTATAGTGTAAGAGACCTGTGCAGAGGAATACTCAGGGAGACCGATTGGGGGGAAATTAAACATGGCTTTATTCCACCTGTCACTTTATAAAGCAGTTTAAGGCAATATACATATATATAAAAGAAACAAACACCTACCCCTTTGTAAGGGCTAACTTACTTCCCCAATCCCTATCTGCAAGACTGGGAGGAAAATCCCCTTACCAGACTACCATCACCCCAAAGTCTCAAGAGGTACCTGAAGCAGGACTTCAGGTCAGTCTCTGGGTCTGGTGTCCGGGTGTCTTGATCTCAGCACAGTCTTTGTGCTCAAGACATCATATCCTCTGTCAGGAGTCTCTGGATCTGTTCCTATCAGGAGGTTTTACCCTTGTCTGATTACCCAGGTATAGCTGGTTAATTGACTAGCGGCAATTAACCAGCTCTCTGCTGGGTTTCTCAGACCACTAGAGGCTTTTATTTAAACAGGGATAAGTCCCTGTTACAATAGTCAGTGCAATAAATAACTGTCTAGGTGATTTAACTAATTAATAGTCCAGGTACATCCAATAATTCGATTCAGGTGTCTTGAATCATCTCCTTTTTGTAATCACATGAATAGCTGAAGGTGTCTTGAATCATCTCCTCTTTGTAATCACATGAATAGCTGCAGGTGTCTTCAATCATCTCCCCATTGGAATCACATGAATAGCTGCAGAATCAAAGCGCTGCCCCTTGTGTCCAATTTGTAGTGTGTCAAAGCTTCATGTCGTCCGATCCTGTTATCACGAGAGTCTGACGTCATCTTATATTTCTTAAATCCGTTTCTGGTCAATTACGCAAGTGCAGAGGGACCCTGTTGTGAGAGTCAGACGTCATCTTCCCCGTGTGCTTGTGGTGTATTGACTGCACATGTGCAGCAAAGCCTTCTATATCCACGAGAATCCAGCGATGTCATCAATTCCTAGTCCTATGCAGTAGAAGCGACCAATCATGTTTTAGAGACGCCATCCTTGGTCTCCATGGGAACCCGTTGTACTTCCTAATTTTTTTCCCATGTACTCCACTAATAGCAGTGGGTATTAATTGGGATTAGCTCCTCCCTCAGCATAGATAGGACATGAAATTCTTCTTCAGGGAGTTGGTATATAAGCCCCTCCCTTTCCCTGCTGAGACAGTCTTCGGTTTCTCCCAAAGCTATAAATATTACTGATATACGTTAATTACAGGGAGCGTATGATGTACCCACTTCCATTAGTGGAGTATAGAAAAAGAAAATTACGATAAAATGAATAAATGTTCTATTTTCCTGTTCCCCACATGCAATTTGGATATACCAAAGGTCACCCAATGCTTTAAAAATTTGCCTTGGAGATGCTTGGGCTTTGAATGCCCATGGTCGAATGTGCTTTTATTCCCTAAGGAACCTATTTGCCTTTAAGATTATAGGCAAGTTTAATACATGAAGTACAGTAATCCATTCTGATTTGGTTGAGGCCTCTTTTAGGACCTTCTCATTATAAACTGATGATTTTCTAGATGTTTACATTTGAGTATGTTTTTACCTTCATTTACCTACATTTAAGTTATGTAGTCTCACCTCATTAGGATTCCCAGGATTCGGGCAGAATGATAGATTGATCTCTTGATTGAGGTGAAATGAGTACACAACTTTTTGAAGGAAACGTGATACAGGACTTAGGACTGCTTTATCCTGCTGAAAACGAGAGAACGTTCTCTGCCTCAGAGAGCCTGCAATTCTTCCACTCTTTTTGCAGATGTAATTGTTACAAACAATACTGTTTTCTACTGCATGTTAATAGTCTTAACGTTATTTGCTGCAAAGGTTAAAACGAGTCAAAATCTGCAAGAGTATCCAACACTAGGGAAAGTTCCAACGTTGGTACTATATATTTAATTTGAGGTCTCAGGTGCCTTACCACCTGTCAAAATCTCAGCACTAAAGATGCTAATGTATATATTTTCTTAATAAAGCAGACAAGGCTGTTCTTAAATCCAGCCTGTAGAAATGCAACCAAGGTGACAGAGGAAGGATTGAAACAGTTTATGCTCATATTCCTACCTCATTCCTGAAAACCACACCAGGCACGACAAATAGATGAGGTTGACAATGTTCTGGCTTTGTGTTGATATTGCTCTGTTGGAACAGCCCTTTTATGTTAACACTTGCCGTTCTGGGCCAATTTCGTTGGTTCTGGGTGCTGTATTGGTCCTTTTTTCAGAAATCTCTGACAGTAGAAGATGCCAAGATAAATCTAGTGCCATATTCACCAGATGGGGTTGCCACTACCTCGTCTCATATCTTAGGATCTTCGCAATAAGAGGTTTTCGGTAGGAAAATACATGTTTAATCGACGTTCCAACGGAACCAAAAGTGTCTACCTGGCTGGTGAGATGGTGGAAGTACTTAGAGCAGACATTTTCCCCCTTCTTGTTTTAATGTATTGCCATCAGATCTATTTGGGATTGTCCCCCCGAACTATGAGCTGTTGAAAAACTTGCACGTCCTGTTCCCATTCTCCCAGATGGATGATGGTTCAGCTTAGGACATCGGCCATCGTATTGTGGGGTCCGGGACTGTGACCTTCTAAAAAAAGAGATGAAGTGGCATTTGGCCCAAGAACGAATTGATACTGCCAGAGCTAGAAGCTTTGCACTTCTGGGTTTCTCCTTGTCTCGCAGCACATTTTACTGTCATGTAGTTGTCGAATTCTATCCTTATATTTATGCCTTGAACTTGGTCTTGAAAGAACAGGGGTTCTCTTTTGTTCTTTTTATGTATGTAACTCCTAGCATATTTGCCGAGAGGTTGCTGTAGGATTTTAGTAAAATTCCTTGTGCCACTGATGTCCCGTCTGTGCTCCCCAACCAGACTTGCTGGCATTTGGGGTGACAGTTAACCAGGTTTCTCCCTGGATAGAAAATCTGTTTTCTAGTTTCTGCCGATTCTCCCATCATTTTAAATTCTGCATAATTGAGAGATAGAGACATACTCCTTGGTGTAAGGATCTTGGATCTTTGTTCCACTGATCCAGCAAATTTTTCTGAAATAGCCCTAGTCTAGCCCTCTCTATAGCGCTTAGTTTTGAAGCGAATTTCTCCAGCAAGGTCATGCAGTCTTTTTCCAATACCTGAGTCAGCGCTTCACAAAGAATACAGTACGAGGAATTATAATAATAGAATAAGCGCAGCAAAATCAGACAATAGGAAAGGAAATCTCTGCCCTGAAGAGCTTACAATATAAGTGGTATGATGGGAGACTTACAGAGACAGCAGGTGAGGGAATAAGTGCTGTAGATGGCAGTGCTTGGTCACAATGGGTGGTAGGAGTGACTGTGGGTGTGGGACAATAGCCATGAGTGCAGGCTATTGGGATGCTTGATTTGTGGGGCGAGTTTTAAAGTTAGTCGGTATTAAATCAGAAGGTTAACACCATTTACATGGGAAGAGATGGCAAGGCGGCGTGGGTGAGTTCAGGTGTGTATATTTTTGTTAAGGCTTAGGTTAGATCCCCAGCAGCAGGAATGAATAGATAGAGGGTGTGAATAGAGGATTTGTGTGGGTGGTTTTTATTGAGGGGTAAAGAAGTTGTTGGGATAGAGGTGTATAAATAATGGTGCAGTGGGGAGTGGGGAACTTGGAGAGATCAGGGATGTTCACAAAGGAGTGAGGAAACCGTAAACAGAAAAAGCAATAGGGAGGGCTGAGAGACATGCAGTAGAAGAGATTTCCCAGTTATTGGAGGATAGGAAGAGTACAATTAATCACAGCATTTAGCAAGTCAAGTTCTCACAGTTGCAAAGTTGTTGTTGTTGTGCAGAGTCCAGATCTTCCTCTAATCTTCACCCCCAATTTCACCTTCAAAATTAACTCTACATACACTTTAAATGTGACACACAGCCATATGGCTCACATCCAAGATAGACTGTCTTAAATGCTCTGATCACATGCATTTGACTAACAATTAAGGGAGGGGTTTGCCTAATCAACTCACAGAAACATACCAAATAGTTAATTACATTTTAAGTTCTGTTGCAATTGATAGGAGAATTCAGCTCACAGAAACATACCCGTTGGAAGAAATTAATCAGAAATGTAGTCCAGATATTCAGAATGCATCCATGATCAAAGATATAGAAAGAAAACATCCAGAGATGATAACTCCAAAATGAACTCTACAGACACTTTAAATGTGACACTTAAGATGTTACACAGCCATATAATGGTGTGGATGAGGATGATGAGGATGATGCCTATGTGGCCATTGGAACAGGGCAGCAGCACAAGGAATATTCTTTTCAACGAGCCAAGGAACAACAGCAGCAAGCAACGTGCTGTGGTCACAAGGAAAATTTATTATTTATTTATTTATAAAATATTTTACCAGGAAGTAATGCATTGAGAGTTACCTCTCGTTTTCAAGTATGTCCTGGGCACAGAGTTATGATGACAAATACATGTTTACAAATACAGTTACATAAATGAGCAGAGTATACATTATATACAAGACATTGCATGCACAGTTAAAGATAATATATATTATGGGCATATGAAACAGTTACAGACCAGATTAAAATGTGTGACAGCCTTAGATTTGAAAGAACTTAAACTGGTGGTGGATGTAAGAGACTCTGGTAGGTTGTTCCAGTTTTGGGGTGCACGGTAAGAGAAGGAGGAGCGGCCGGATACATTGTTGAGCCTTGGGACCATGAACAGTCTTTTGGAGACTGATGTCAGGTGATAGGTGCTGCATGTGGTAGGGGTGAGGAGCTTGTTCAGATAGCTGGGTAGCTTGCCCATAAAGAATTTGAAGGCAAGACAGGAAAGGTGAACATTGCGCCTAGACTCGTGATGACCAATCTAGTTCTTTGAGCATTTCGCAGTGATGTGTGTTATAGCTGCATTGGAGGACAAAACGACAAATTGAATTGTACAGGGTGTCAAGTTTGCTAAGGTGGGATTGAGTTGCCGAGCTATATACTATGTCTCCATAGTCAATAATTGGTATTAGCATCTGCAGTGCGGTACGTTTTCTGACCAGGGGACTTAGGGAGGATTTGTTCCTGTAAAGTACCCCTAGTTTGGCATAGGTCTTGGTTGTCAGGGTATCAATGTGCATCCCGAATGTTAAGTTGGAGTCAAGCCATATGCCCAGGTATTTAAAACTAGTAACAGGAGTTAGGGTGGTGTTAGTGTTGGTTCTTGTTACGCCGGTGCTCGCCACAAACCGGGACCGGACCGCGGGGCTGAGGTGGGGTTATATAATCACCGACCTTAGTCCGCGCAGACTGATCCGGAGTGCGCAGTTCGTAGTCGTACGTAGCAGGGTCAGGATTGGAGAAGGCAGGATCGTCGTTATTCAAGCAGGAGTTCGGCAACAGGTAGTCAGGAGTTCCCCGCTTCAGCTTAGGAGCGTGAGCGCGGGAGTGGCCTCTGCGCGAGGAGCGGCCTCGGCCCATGACGCCAGTCTCAGCAGGGGGAGACAGCAGGCTGGCTGAAGTACACCGCGGGGCAGCGTCGGGAAACCAACGCTTCAGCACAGAAGTCCAAGGCAGGCCACTGCATGGAGATTAGCAGCAGGCATAAGGAAATTAAGGGTAACCACTGCTAGGAGAGAATGCAGCAGGTACCAGTGCTGGCTATACAATGCTTCAGCACAGGAGACAGGAACAGGCCTCTGGATACTCAGGAACTAGGGAGGTTAGAACACTAGGAGAGAGGCCTGGGTGGTTTGTGGCAGAGACAGTAACGTCCAAGGTAGGATTTTATGCTCGGCTCTGTTTCAGAGCCAAAGCCAAACATATAAAGGGCGGAGATCCAATCACAGGGGAAGGGTGTGAGAGCATTCCTCCAATGATGGAGCACAGGGCAGAAGCTGCAATGAAAGGCAGCACATGTGCCATTGATTGCCAGAGGAAGCTTTTGCAACTGCAGAAGTCTGCAAAAGCTATAATCAAAGCCAGGAGTGGATTCCTTACAGTTCTAATGTGGAGCTCAGTCGCTGGAAGCTTTAGAAATTTAGTCTTGGTCCCAAATACCATTGTTATAGTCTTGTCAGTGTTTAAAAACAGTTTGTTTTGGGAAATCCAGTTTTCGAGTCTCAAAAAGTCAGAATGAAGTATGTGTTGAAGGTCAGAGAGGCTATGGCTGTGTGCATATAGGATTGTGTCATCTGCAAACATGTGTATTGAGGCTTCCTGACAAGCTGTGTGGAGATCATTGATGAACACTGAGAAGAGTAGGGGCCCCAGAACAGAGCCTTGCGGGACGCCACAGGTGATATCCAGGGGGTTAGAGTTAGAGCCAGAGATGGACACATGTTGGGATCTACCTGATAGGTACGACTGAAACCAGTTTAAAGCATGCTTCCCTATTCCAGAGCTCTGGAATTTGTTAAGCAGGATAGCATGATCAACAGTATCAAAAGCCTTTGCAAAATCTAGGAATACTTCACCAGTGAGTTGACCCCGTTCCATTCCACACTGGATTTCATTGCAAACTTTTAGCAGGGTAGTTACGGTAGAGTGTTTGGGGCGAAAGCCAGATTGGAATTGGCTAGGGAAATTTGTCTTATTATAGTAATCGCTTAATTGGGAGTGGACACATTTTTCCATGACTTTGGATAGGATTGGGAGAAGTGAGATTGGCCTGTAGTTTGAGACAGTGTTTTTGTCCCCACTTTTGAAGATTGGGAAAACTTTGGCAGCTTTCCAGGTCTTAGGGATATGGCCTGCAGACAGGATAGAGTTGACTATGGAAGCAATTGGTTTGGCAATTGCTGGGGCAACAAGTCTTAGGAACCTAGATTGTAGTAAGTCAGGTCCACATTGGCTGCTTAGTTTTAATTTGAGAAGCACTTGTGTAATCTCCTCTTCGGATAGTGGGCCAAATTGAAATTTGTGGGCAGTATTGGGAGGGGGTGGGGCTGTAAGGGTACTCCCAGGATGAGATTCAGGTTTGTGGTTTGGGTTGCGTTTCGCTAATAAGTTAGTGGCACACCCCACAAAGTAATCATTGAATGCATTTGCAATGTCGGTGGGGTTTGTCAGAGTAATATCGCCCTTGGTGATGTTACTTGGGTGTTGATGGTTAGAAGGCTGGAATATGTTGTTGATAACCTTCCAGAAGTTAACTGGGTTTGATGTGTTCTGGTGGAGATTTTCAGAGTAATATTGTGCTTTTGCATGCCTTGTTTGCCTTGTGCACATGTTCCGCAGGCATCTGTAGTGATTGAGATCCTTGTTAGTGCCAGTTACTTTGTGGCTTTTCCACAAGGCATCCCTGAACTGGTAGAGTGCTAAAAGGTCAGTTGTAACCCATGGAAGGTGGGCACCCCGTACCCTTATTTTGCGTAGTGGAGCATGGGTATCGCAGAGTTTTAAGAACTCGGATTGGAAATAGTCGAGCGCAGAATCAGGGTCAGGTATTAAATCGATTCTGTGCCAAGGGCAGTTGGTAAGGTCAGCCAGAAACTGTTGTGGGTTAAAGTTTCTGAAAGTTCTAGTGAGGAGAACTTTAGGTCTTGATTGGGGCGGTTTAATTTTCCTTACACAGTACACTATTGCATGGTCACTGAAAATGTCAGGAAGGATGCCAGAGGATTGGATTCTGCTGGGATTTGAGGAGAGTATCCAGTCAAGCAAGGAATGGTTGTGCGATTTCAGGTTTGTCCATGTGGGTTGGGAAATGAGTTGTGATAGGTTTTAGCGATTTCATTTGTGTGTGGATTTTGTGGTTTTTAGGGTCAAGCCAATTGAAGTTGAAATCCCCAAGAACTAGCAGCTCACGCTTCTCATTCAGAGAGGAAATGGAGCCAAGAAACTGGGTGATATCAGTCAGAGATTGTAGAGGGGCTTTAGGGTGGCGGTAGATGCCAGCTAGCAAGATGGGCTTAGAAAAGGGGAGGCAGATTCTGCCAACTAGGATTTCAAAAGAGGTTGGGCTTGGGGGGCAATTTAACAGTGTAAATTGTAATGTGTCTGCAATATAAAATAACACCCCTCCTCCTCTCTTTGACCTATCTCTCCTAGAAATGGAGTATCCCTGAATGGCAATATGTGCATCAGGGTTTTTAGGGGTTAGCCATGTTTCTGTAAGAACGATGGCTTTTGGTTTATGCACAAGGCACCATGCCCTTAGTTCATCCAGTTTGGGCAGTAGACTCCGGGTATTTATATGGGCGACAGATAGCCCTTTTTGGAATTTGAAGGGGGTATTCTCAGGGGTGTGGGACAGAGTTGAAGTGGGAGGGCCTGGGTTAGATTCAATATCACCTGCTAAAGAGAGTAATAGTACGAGTAGAAATTTGAGTAGTTGTTTGCAAGTTGTTACTTTATGATGTTTGCCATTTGAGTGTGCGGTGGTTGGTGTGCTGGTTTTCAGAGTACTCCACTAACATTCAGTAGATAGTGCAAGGCTTTTGAGTAATCCAGGGTGTATGGTGATGTTGGGTGTGGGCCAGGAGTTTGTCTTAGCAAGTGCACATCCAGTATCACTGATGAGAAAGAATGTGTGCCCAGTTCTGCTGATGTATCAGAATCAACAAAAGTACAGAATAAGACAAAAAAAAGTCTACAGAGACGCCTTTGCGAGCTACGAACACTGCAAGTGAAAAACAAAGGCACAGAAGCGCACCAAGGGTAAAGAATGATGTATTCAAAAATACAATAACAAATGCAAGTAGTAACTTACATGTAAAATAAAAGTAATCCAGTAGTGAAGGTTCAGGATCGTTTGACACAAGCTGTTGAATACATCATTCTTTACCCTTGGTGCGCTTCTGTGCCTTTGTTTTTTGCATGGTTGATCCGCCGTTGGAGCCTCTCCGCGGTGGATGTTGGTGTAGGAGGGGTGCCTTCACGTTACAGGAGCAGCAAAATGGAAGAGTAGATCTACTTCAATATCATCATTGTAGGAAGCATGAGCACGGATTGACTGATTTGTACTGCAAGTGAAGTCTGCCCACCTGTAGAACTACCAGCTGGGGTTCTAGCATATACAGAGAAATTCACTGCAATAGCACCTCCCGAGGTCAGGGGGAAGAATACACCTGATACCACCAAAATAGAGGGCAAAATGTGGTATTCCTGTACTGAACCCAGGCACACGGAAGAGTGTCCCTTCCGGTCCTACGAGGATACTGATGAGGAGGAAGATATATCTGATGTGGGACCTGAAATGAGACGCATCCACAAAACACCCCTAAGATAATGAAGGTGCCTAAACTCAGAACACACAGATAAAACAGGTCTCTATGATCCTGAATATTCCTACCAGCTACTGCAACTGCAAGAAATGCATGGTGGATGCTGTGACACTGTAAGGATTCGGGAGTCACGCCGCCTTCGGCACGCTCCCGCCATACCTCGGTTCACGTGCGGGGCTCCTTCCAAGGGAACAACATCCGCAGGCCACATAGCACGCATGCGTGCACTGGTGACATCACTAGGTACTGCGGGGTAAGGCCCCATCTCCGGATTGCACCACACATCAGCGGCACTCGGCGTGCGCACATGACATGTGTGCAACGCGCCCAAGCTCCGTGGCAACAGAGCTAATCAGCTCCAGCACATTCACCAGTCTCCTGCACCTAGCCCATTCACTGCTTCCGCTGAGGCCGCGCCTCCGCTTTGCCTTTCCATAGGATTGGATAGTCCTGCCTATATATGCTCAGCTGTGCCACTGGCACTTTGGCTGAGCATAGATTCATGTTCCATTGTGCATACCTGTTCCTTGCCTCCACAGTCTTGCCTTGCTGAACCTTGCTCTGTGTACCGACCCGGCTTTGTTCTTGGACTCCGCACCTCTGGAATACTGACCCCGGCTACCTCTGACCCTCCACATCTCTCCAACCCTGACCTCAGCACTCAGACAACGACTACTCTCCATTCTCCAATCCCAACTACAGCTAATAGTACCTTCAACGATCCGGACCTCTCCTACTCTGACTGTGGCAAGTATAATGACGACTTTTACCTCTCCAACCCCGACCCGGCTACCTCAACCAATCTACACTCCAGACGTGCCCCCATGGCTGTGGGTGTGTTTATACCCATTCCCATCTCAGTCCCGGGGTCCCGCCTTGTTTGTGGCTATCATAGCATTACAAAAACGACAGAAGTTTCAAACCAAGAGGATCCGTTTGCACTTTGTCTCATTAAAGTTTTTTATGAATCACTGATCAGCCTTCTCTGAAGTTCTTACTCCACGGCTGTGCGGCATCTACACCTCCCCTGGGAGGATTTCCAGTACTCCAGTGCCTGCTGCCTGCACGCCGGGCTGCGTCTGGTGCACTTGCGTCCCCCTGCTACACCCGGATACACCGGCACTGCCGTCGGTCAGGTGACCACCCACCGCGATCGAGCGGATGTAGGGTTGGCGGCAGAAGAAAGTGCTGGCGGGCTGAGAGGATCAAGTCGTCAAGACACATTGCTAGCAGAGGGACATGCAGCATTTCCATACCGGAGGATAGACCAGCCACTTCTCTATATCCCCCAGCCGTAAGTTATCTACTTCTATGTTTTCTCTAACTTTATTGTGCTTATGGTTAGCCAGTTGCAGAGATTTACATTTGTGAAGATTACACTGGGGGACTGTGGCGTTCGTTACCAACATTAACTGTTATTCAAGCACCAGTTCACAGCTGCAGCCATGCTTTCTGAGCGCCTGGTGGGTTAACTTGCTGTTTACCCGTTTCACAAAGAAGGAGACCCCAATATCTCTGATGGGACGGAGTCGTCCAAAGCAAAAAGGCGGAAAAAGAAAAGAGGTTCTCCACTTACTATGGAAGGATCAGACATGTGCGCTGATCCCGCGGAGGAAAAGGGGGCTGAGATGCCCTGCAGCCTAGAGGAAATGGATCATTTGTCACACAGATGACAGAATATCCAGAGGTCCCAAGGCAAAAGTCGTGTACCCCAAAGAAGTGTCTGTCTGGTGCTGACATTGAGAAACCCTCAAACTATACCAGGGAAGCAGAGCCGGAACCAATGAGTGACGATCTCCTGACCAACCCTGAAGATGCCCTGGAAACTGCCAGGCAGGACTGCGATCTCCACTGTAAATGATTGAAACAGGAGATGGAAGCTAACACCAAGCTAAAGAGTTGTCTGCTCACACTCTTTTGACTGTGGGACTGTGATGAACATGGCGCGTCGCTTATGTAGTGACTTAGAAGACCTGACAACTGACCTGAAAATGCCAAACACTATTATTACCGCCATAGATGAAAAGCAGAGCAAATCTGACAAAATAATTGCTAACCTGAAACAGAAGTATGAGGACGCACTGAAAGAGATTAGAGTCTCTCAGCAAGAGGTTCGGAATTGCCATAGAGAGTTGGAAGTCTCTCAGAATGAGGTTTATACTCTCCGCACAGAACTGGAAGTCTCTAAAAAGGATATTCACAGTCAACTAAGGAGCTGGACGTCTCTCAAAAAGATGTCAGCAGGCTTAGTATGGATCTTAAAGTCTCTCAGAAGGCACTTCATGCCCTCAACCTAGAGCTAAAAGTCTCACGCCAGGAGATCTGGAAATTCCACTCAGAAGTGTGTAAATGGAAGGAGGACTACGAGGAGGCCCTGAAAATTATAGAGGCTGTAAAAAGAGAAAATACAAATCTGAAAGAAGAAAATTCTGATTTGACTGACCACGTCAGTGAAAGGAATGAAAAACTGCATAACCTAGAAAAAATGATGAAATTATTTTAACATGAAAAGTTAAAAACATTGGTGCAATGCACACAAGCAGAGCACATATTGTGGAGCCAACTGCAAGGTCTGCGTACTCACCTACAGAATGCCAAAGAGAAGCAGTGAAGAGAATCTGCAGGCTGCTAACGAAGTACAAGTGCAGCCATGTTTTGAAGTAGCCAGATTTAAAGTAGAATGTTAGTGCTGAAGTTTAAAAGGAAGTTGGGAACTCTATTGAATTACTGATCATCTTTTTCTTCTTTTCTCAGGTAAAACCATATTTCAATTGTCTGTCTTCAAATCATCCCCTGCTGTGTCTATTTAAGTTCTAGCTACTGCTGCGGCCGAGTTTATTCGAGCATTTGCCCGTTCTCGGCCGCAGCAGTAACCTGGCGCGCGCCGGAGGGTGCCGGGCGCGCGCCGAAGCCTCAGAGGAGAGGCCCGCCGATCGGGGTTTCCCCCTCTCCTCACCGGGTCCGCCGGGTCCCCCGGAACGTCCCGCCGCCGTCCTCACATCCGCGCGACACAGGCACCCGATGACGCGTGACCGCGCATTACGCTGAGGGAGTGCGGCTCGCAAGCCGGGACATATCCCGGCTTGCGGAATGAGCCGTACTCAAATAAAGTGTGCCGCCTGTGTAGATAAAACCATATTTGAATTCTGTCTTCCAATCGTGTCTTAATTAAATTTAGCTTTCACACTTGGGCAAGACAACACCCTGCTTAGAAAAACCATCTGTCTTAATGTCCCTCACATGTGCTAATTACTTTGCTTGGGCCAGCCAGATGACATTTTAGAAGTATATAAGTAAGCACACAGCTGCCTTGCTGTTTGCAGACATGTTTTGAAGTAGCCAGGTTAAAGTAGAATGTTTGTGCTAAAGTTTAAAATTAAGTTCAAAAGGAGTGAACAAGTGGGCAACACCTACTGGTCCTGATTCCTGCATTTGATCTACGCTGGAAAGGAGGTTATTATCTATCCCAGACTGCACACCTCAGCACTTTACTATTGCTGTGATGCCGCCTTTACTATTCATGTTTGCTATGACCTCACTTGTTTTTTAATTATGCACATCTTTCAACCAGCCTCATGTCTCCAACTCTATTCATATATCTCAATTTCTCCTTTATTCGACACTTCTCAGCTCACATGAACTACTTTCTTACCTGCGCCCTCTGTCACTACACTGCTATACCCCTTGCACTAAAACACACCCCTACAAAACATCCTCACATATTCTCTTTCTATCCATATTTCTCCTCCTTGCTTCTGGGGATATCTCTCCCAATCCTGGTCCATGCCTTATTCCTACATGCTCTCATCCTTGTCTGCCAAATGCAACTTCTACTCCTTCTGGTGTCAATCCCTCCAATCTCATACCCATCCCCTGCCACCCTCCCTCCTCTCTCCCATTCTCCTGTGCCCTTTGGAATGCTCGCTCCCTTTCTAACAAGTTCCTCTCTGTACATGACTTCTTTGTCTCTCACTCTCTGCTCCTATTTGCTATAACTGAGACCTGGCTCACTCAATCTGACTGCTCTGGAAGCTGCCTTCTCTTATGGTGGTGTAATGCGTAGCTCACCACAAACCAGACGCAACCACGAGGCTGAGGTGTGGAATTGTCTAAACGCCAACCTACAACCGCGATGGCGCGCCTAGAGTGTAGATTGGTCTTGCAAGCCTGGTCAGGAGTACAGAAGGTAGAGTAGTCGTGTATACTTGCCGGGTCTGGATTGGAGAGTAGCGGATCGTTGGGGTACTTTGCCAAAGTCAGGATTGGAGAGTGGAGAGTAATCGTTGCGAGGATAGCCAAGGTCAGGAGTAGAGAGTTCAGAATGGTCGTGCATAAGCCGTCTCAGGAGAGGAAAGATGCAGAGTCCAGATGCGAAGCAGGGGTCAGGTAGCATCAGGAACAAGGCAGGATGCAGCAAGGCACAGCATCACACAAGGTAATGCTCAGCAATGAGTGAATGAGCAAGGCAGATATTTAAGGAGCCATCAACCAATGAGGAGCCAGGGCGGAGCAGAAGAGGGGAATCCTATAGGCTGCTGGGTCACACAGGTGGGCCCTATGACACAGCCAAATTAGAAGCGGAGGCGGAGCTACGTGTTGCGCGTGTCGCCAACGTGGAGGACTGGTGACCTGGTTGTGCGTCACTTGTGCGCCGGACCTGCCTGTCACAGGAGCGGGGGTGGAGACTGGGAAGGTGGTTAGAGAGGAGACTGGGTGAACGAACGTGCCACACGCCTGTGCAGAGGCGGGGCATGGAGACGGAGCCCACAGGAGGGCAGACTGACTGCGCATAGTCCGCACGTGCGCGCGTAACAGGACCATGAGATCGCGCATCCTGGGTGTCTGTCGTGGCAGGGTTTCTCAGGTGAGGAGAAGGTCTCCAGCCGCCAGAATGGTGAATCCTCACAGGTGGCCTTTCTTTCTCCCACACTACACGCCCTGGTGGCAGGGGTGGAGACTTGGGGCTCCTCCTCTCCTGTCTATGCCGTTACCGAACCCTTCCTATTCCCCCCTCTCTTGCTTTTCCCTCCTTTGAGACTCACACTGTCCAATCTTTTCTCCTCTCCCTGTCCATGTGGCGGTCATCTATTGCCCACCTATCTCTAGACATTCCCCTTCTGCCTTTCTCTCTCACTTTGAATCCTGGCTCTCTTTCTTTCTCTAATCAGATTCTCCTGTTCTTCTCCTTGGGGACGAACTGCCACATTGATGACCCCTCTCTCACCTGGGCTGCTTTCTCTCTATAACCTCCTCTTTTGGCCTTCAGCGGTGGACTGCAGCCAGCACCCACAAGGACGGCAACTATCTAGATCTGGTTTTCACTAAAAACTTTTCTCTCTCTGATTTCTCCATTTCCCATTTCCCCTCTCTGACCATCACTGGAACTGCAATTGGCATTAGATAGTGAGGCATTTAAAGTGAGGTTTTTAAATGATAAATACAGTTAGACTACAGTTAATATATATATATATATATATATATATATATATATATATATATATATATACTCACTTTCTTCATGCAAGACCAATAACCAATAACCTCAGCTGATATGACATGGATCTAATTGCATTCTCTTCACAGGTATGTTCCTGATGTTGAAACCCTGTGTAAAAGACTGAATCTGGCCTTGTAGAATTGATATAAGTACGTTCCTGATGTTGAAACCCTGTGTAAAAGACTGAATCTGGCCTTGTAGAATTGATATAAGTACGTTCCTGATGTTGAAACCCTGTGTAAAAGACTGAATCTGGCCTTGTAGAATTGATATAAGTACGTTCCTGATGTTGAAACCCTGTGTAAAAGACTGAATCTGGCCTTGTAGAATTGATATAAGTATGTTCCTGATGTTGAAACCCTGTGTAAAAGACTGAATCTGGCCTTGTAGAATTGATATAAGTACGTTCCTGATGTTGAAACCCTGTGTAAAAGACTGAATCTGGCCTTGTAGAATTGATATAAGTTAGTATGTTTGAATTTAAAAAGTTTTTTTTGGTTTTTTTTCCTCTTAACTCTGTGCTGTTAATTGACCAAATGGAACAAGCTGACTGATTGGGGAGGGGGAGGGTCATGTGACTGTTTTAGCTGTATATAACAAACACCTCTCCTGCAATCTGCAGGAACTGCAATTGGCATTAGATAGTGAGGCATTTAAAGTGAGGTTTTTAAGTGATAAATACAGTTAGACTATAGTTTGACTAGAGGTGACTGGGGACTGGCTCTACTGCACATTCTTTTACTCAAGACAACAAACGGTAAGCTATTCAGATCACACTATGATCCCATGCTTGCTAACCTGCCTATTTCAACCCCCCACCCCTTTAAAACTTATTTACTGCAGTCTCTCCCAAAACTGACTGCACAATACACTGAAACCCTGAACTGACTCTAGCATTGCAATACAGCTAAACATTTGACAAGGAACAGGCACACACCTGCTGTTAGTCTGCTCACACTCACTCTGCACACAACAGCTCCTTGCAGCACTGCCTACCTCTGGCATCATGAACCTGCTATGTATTTTAACTTTTTTCATTCTCCTGGCCTCATGGAGATGTTACTCCCTCTATCCACTACAAACGCCTCCATCCTGGCCCACACCCAACATCACCATACACCCTGGACTACTCAAAAGCCTTGCACTATCTACTTAATGTTGGTGGAGAACTCTAAAAACCAGCACACCAACCACTGCTCACTCTAATGGAAAACACCACAAATTTACAACTTACAAACAACTACCCAAATTTCTACTCATACTATTACTCTCTTTAGCAGGTGATATTGAAACTAACCCAGGTCCTCCCATTTCAGCTCTGTCCCATGCCCCTGAAAATTCCACCTTTAAATTCCAAAAAGGGCTATCTGTCGCCCATATAAACATCCGGAGCCTGCTGCCCAAACTGGACGAACTAAGGGTATGGTGCCTTATGCATAAACCCAAAGCCATCGTTCTTACAGAAACATGGCTATCCCCTAAAACCCCTGATGCAAATATTGCCATTCAGGGATACTCCATTTTTAGGAGAGATAGGTCAAAGAGAGGAGGAGGGGTGTTATTTTATATTACAGACACCTTACAATTTACACTGTTAAATTGCCCACCAAGTCCACCCTCTTTTGAAACTCTAGTTGGCAAAATCTGCCTCCCCTTTTCTAAGCCCATCTTGCTTGCTGGCATCTACCGCCCCCCTAAAGCCCCTCTACAATCCTTGACTGATATCACCCAATTTCTTGCCTCCATTTCCTCTCTGAATGAGAAGAGTGAGCTGCTAGTTCTAGGGGATTTCAACTTCAATTGGCTTGACCCTAAAAACCACAAAATCCAGATACAACTCAAGTCACTTAACCTATCACAACTCATTTCCCAACCAACACGGATAAACCTGAAATCGCATAACCATTCCTTGCTAGACTGGATTCTCTCCTCAAACCCCAGCAGAATCCAATCCTCTGGCATCCTTCCTGATATTTTCAGTGACCATGCAATATTGTACTGTGTAAGGAAAATTAAACCGCCCCATTCAAGCCCTAAAGTTCTCCTCACTAGAACATTTAAAAACTTTAACCCACAACAGTTTCTGGATGACCTTACCAACTGCCCATGGCACAGAATCGATTTAATTCCCGACCCCGATTCTGCGCTCGACTATTTCCAATACGAGTTCTTAAAACTCTGCGATACCCATGCTCCACTACGCAAAATAAGGGTACGGGGGCCCACCTTCCATGGGTTACACCTGACCTTATAGCACTCTACCAGTTCAGGGATGCCTTGTGGAAAAGCTACAAAGTAACTGGCACTACCAAGGATCTCAATCACTACAGATGCATGCGGAACATGTGCACAAGGCAAACAAGGCATGCAAAAGCACAATATTACTCTGACAATCTCCACCAAAATACAACAAACACAGCTAACTTCTGGAAGGTTATCAACAATATATTTGTCACGGTTGTGCTCGCCACAAACCAGGGTCGGACCGCGAGGCTGAGGTGGGGTTGTAAAAGCACCGACCTTAGACCGCGCAGGCTGATCCGGATTGCGCAGTTCGTTGTCATATATCGCAGGATCAGGATAGGAGAAGACAGCGTCGTCGTTGTACAAGCCAGGGTCAGGACAGGAGACATCAGGATAAACATTGTTCAAGCAATAGTTCGGCAACATGTAGTCAGGAGAGCCCCGCTTCAGCTTAGGAGCGCAGGGTTGGCCTCTGCGCATGCGACGACCATGGCCCATGGTGCTGGTCACAGGAGATGGTAAGCAGACCAGCGTAGCACACCGCCTAGCTGCACGGGTAAACCAGTGCACAGCGCAAGAGTCCTGAGCGGACTGGGGAATCCTCTGTTTCAGCGCAGGAACCAGGACACGGCCTCTCTAGATTAGGGAAAGAGTAGGCCCCAGGAACCAGGAAGCTGGAGATACACAGGGAAACCTCCGCTTCAGAGCAGGAATCCAGGAGACTGATGGATGCAGGGCGAAACCTCCGCTTCAGTGCAGGAATCCAGGAGGCTGAAGGACGCAGGGACGAAACATCCGCTTCAGTGCAGGAATCCAGGAGGCTGAAGGACGCAGGGACGAAACATCCGCTTCAGTGCAGGAATCCAGGAGGCTGAAGGACGCAGGGATGAAACATCCGCTTCAACATCCGCTTCAGCACAGGAGAACAAGCGGGAGCTTGAAGGAAGCTGAAGGACGCAGGGCGGAACCTCCGTATCAGCATAGGAGAACAAGCGGGCTTGAAGGGAGCTGAAGGACGCAGGGCGGAACCTGGTATCAGCATAGGAGAACAAGCGGCTTGAAGGAAGCTGAAGGACGCAGGGCGGAACCTGATATCAGCATAGGAGAACAAGCGAGGGCTTGTGGCAGAACGATAGTGACATCCAGTAAGGACTATGCTCGGCAAGGAGCATTGTGGGAAAGCAGTACTTAAAGGCCAGCGGGCCAATCCCCAGCGGGGGTGTGAAGGTACTGCTCCAATGAGTGAATGCAAGTCTAGGTTGCAGTGATAGGCTGCACAGCTGCAGTAGATACCAGAGGGAGTGTGTATAGCTTTGGTGAGTGAATCCAGGCTGCAGCAAACATCAGGAGAGCTGTTCCAGAACTGCACCGATCTGCAAGGTAAGGCAACCAGTAAACCGCGGAGCGGATTCCTTACAATATTCCAGCCTCCTAACCATCAACAACCAAGTAATATCACTAAGGGGGATATTACTCTGACAAACCCCACTGACATTGCAAATGCATTCAATGATTACTTTGTGGGGTGTGCCACTAACTTATTAGCGAAACGCAGCACAAACCCCAAACATGAATCTCATCCTGGGAGTACCCCTACAGTCCCACCCCCTCCCAACACTGCCCACAATTTTCAATTTTGCCCAGTATCTGAAGAGGAGATTACACAAGCGTTCCTCAAACTAAAACTAAGCAGCCAATGTGGACCCGACGTACTACAATCTAGGTTCCTACGACTTGGTGCCCCAGCCATTGCCAAACCAATTGCGTCCATAGTCAACTCTATCCTGTCTGCAAGCCATATCCCTAAGACCTGGAAAACTGCCAGAGTTGTTCCAATCTTCAAAAGTTGGGAACAAAAACACTGTCTCAAACTACAGGCCAATCTCACTTCTCCCAATTCTATCCAAAGTCATGGAAAAATGTGTCCACTCCCAATTAAGCGATTTCTACACCAAGACAAATTTCCCTAGCCAATTCCAGTCTGGGTTTTGTCCCAAACACTCCACCGTAACTACCCTGCTAAAAGTTTGCAATGAAATCCAGTGTGGAATGGAACGGGGACAACTCACTGGTGCAGTATTCCTAGATTTTGCAAAGGCTTTTGACACAGTTGATCATGTTATCCTGCTTAACAAACTCCAGAGCTCTGGAATAGGGAAACATGCTTTAAACTGGTTTCAGTCCTACCTATCAGGAAGATCCCAACATGTGTCCATCTCAGGCTCTAACTCCAACCCCTGGATATCACCTGTGGTGTCCCGCAAGGCTCTGTTCTGGGGCCCCTACTCTTCTCAGTGTTCATTAATGATCTTCCCACAGCTTGTAAGGAAGCCTCAATACACATGTATGCAGATGACACAATCCTATATGCACACAGCCATAGCCTCTCTGACCTTCAACACATACTTCAGTCTGACTTTTTGAGACTCGAAAACTGGATTTCCCAAAATAAACTGTTTTTAAACACTGACAAGACTGTAACAATGGTATTTGGGACCAAGACTAAATTTGTAAAGATTCCAGTGACTGAGCTCCTGATTAGAACCAACGCTAACACCACCCTAACACCTGTCACTAGTTTTAAATAGCTGGGCTTATGGTTTGACTCCCACTTAACATTCGGGATGCACATTGATACCCTGACAACCAAGACCTATGCCAAACTAGGGGTACTTTACAGGAACAAATCCTCCCTAAGTCTCCTGGTCAGAAAGCGTATTGCACAGCAGATGCTAATGCCAATTATTGACTATGGAGACATAGTATATGGCTCGGCTCCTCAACCCCACCTTAGCAAACTTGACACCCTCTACAATTCAATTTGTCGTTTTGTTCTCCAATGCAACTACAAAACACATCACTACGAAATGCTCAAAGAACTAGATTGGTCATCACTAGAGTCTAGGCGCAAAGTTCACCTTTCCTGTCTCACCTTCAAATACTTTCTGGGCAAGCTACCCAGCTACCTGAACAAGCTCCTCACCCCTACCACATGCAGCACTTATCACCTGAGATCAGACTCCAAAAGACTATTCATGGTCCCAAGGCTCAACAAAGTATCCGGACGTTCCTCCTTCTCCTTCCGTGCACCCCAAAACTGGAACAACCTACCAGAGACTCTCATATCCACCACCAGCTTAAGTTCTTTCAAATCTAAGGCTGTCTCACACTTTAATCTGGTCTGTAACTGTTTCATACGCTCATAATATTTATTTTCTTTAACTGTGCACGCAATGTCTTGTATATAATGTATACCTTGTTCATTTATGTAGCTGTACTTGTAACCATGTATTATTTGTTTTACTCTGTGCCCAGGACATACTTGAAAATGAGAGGTAACTCTCAATGTATTACTTCCTGGTAAAATATTTTATAAATAAATAATAAATAAATCACCTTATCTCATTTTCTCTCTCTCGCTTCTCCCTTTCTCCATCTCCATCTACCCCTCGTTTCTGCAAAAACTTGCGCTCTATTAACCTACCAGCCTTTGAGTCCACTTTACGCTCCTCCTCTCTCAGTTCTGCTACAGACCCTGACAACCTGGTCAGGAACTACAACTCTGCCTTATCCTCCTCTCTTGATCTACATGCCCCACTTTCTCTATGCTGTCCCCCCCCTTCTAACCCCAGGCCCTGGCTAAATTCCCACACGCGCATGCTGCGTTCCTCCACTCGTTCCTCTGAACGCCTCTGGAGGAAATCTCACACTCTCGCAGACTTCCTTTCCTACAAATTTATGCTATCCTGTTTCAACTCTGCCCTCTCTCAAGTTAAACAAACCTACTTTTCTTCACTAATCAACACACACAAATCTAACCCACGCCGACTCTTTTCTGTCTTTGACTCTCTACTCAAAACACCCTCAGCTGCCTCTTCTTCTTCCTCCATTACACCTCAGGACTCTGCTGACTATTTTAAGGAAAAGGTGGAATCCATATGTCAGAACATCCCCTCTGTTTCCTCCTACCATCCTACACCACATCCTAACTCTCCTTCTACCTTTCATTACTTTTTTCTTCTGTCTCAGAGGAGGATGTGTCACTGCTGATCTCCTCCTCTCCCTCTACCACTTGCCCTCTTGACCCCATTCCCTCCCATCTCCTAAAACCTCTTGTTCCTACTATAACCCCTACGTTCACGCACATTTTTAACTTCTCACCCTAGTCTGGTATCTTTCCCTCCTCTTTCAAACATGCAACAGTGATACCATTACTCAAAAACAGCAAGCTTGACCCTACCGGTCTTTCTAACTATCGACCTGTCTCCCTCCTTGAACGTCTTGTATTCTCTCGCTTGCTCCATTTTCTCAACACCCATTCTCTCCTAGACCCTCTACAATCTGGCTTCCGCACTGCTCACTCGACTGAAACAGCCCTCACTAAAATAACTAATGACCTCCATGCTGCCAAAGACAGAGGTCATTACACTCTGCTCATATTACTCGACCTCTCTGCAGCATTTGACACTGTGGACCACACTCTTCTCCTTCACCACCCTCTTCTCCTTCACATTGGTATTCGGAACAAAGCTCTATCCTGGATCTCCTCTTACCTCTCCCATCGTACTTTCAGTGTCTATTCTGCTAAGAAGTCCTCCTCCTCTATTGATCTCTCTGTGGGGGTACCCCAGGGCTCTGTCCTGGGACCTCTTCTCTTTTCTCTGTGTACACGTTCTCTAGGTGACCTAATCACATCTCTTGGGTTTAAATATAACCTCTAAGCTGACGATGCTCAAATTTAGTTTTCATCCCCTGACCTTACATATGCTGTACAGACCAAAGTTTCTGAATGTCTCTCTGTGATATCATCCTGGATGGCCCTACGCCGACTTAAACTTAACATGGCAAAAACCGAGTTCCTCATACTTCCTCACAAACCTGGCCCTACTACCTCCTTCCACATTATTGTTGGTAGTACTATCATACAACCAGTAGCCCAAGCACGCTGCCTAGGGGTCACACTCGATTCTTCTCTCACATTCACCTCTCACATTCAAAATGTTTCTAAAACCTGTCGCTTTTTCCTCCGCAATATTACAAAGATACATGAACAAATATACTAGACAGCACTCATAATAAGAATAACATTCTAATAAGGTGGTGCCCAAGGGAACAAGGAGGACCCTAATTCCTCCCACTAGACATAAACACAAAACAAATGTTCCCGGCACTCAGACGTGATACAGAAACAGAAAATGGATCAGCCAAAAGAATTTAATGGTATACATAAGATACGCAACAAGAGCTAAATATTGACTGCTGATGTCTACATAAAAAGATGCACATCTGATGTAAGAGAAATCAATCTAAATGAACAAAACAGGGAGAGAAACAGGGAAGGGAGGGAAGGGAGGGGAAGGGAAAAGTGGGAGGTGAGGAAAAAGGGAGAGGAAAGTCCAGGGCAAGGGGGGCAATGAACGTTTCGGGGTTTAAAACCCCTTCTTCAGGCCCGTTCCCAGGGAGACTGTAGTCCTCTGGTACTTCCCTATACCCCTCAAATCCCTGAGGCAAAGGATGTCAGACTAGCAGATGCTATGGTCAGAGCACAAGGCAACACCTATAGGCTAATACAGAAGCTAAAGTAATAATAGCTGGCAAAGAGGGGCTCTAGAGGGATGTAGGCTCCTGAACATAGACCTGCAAATCAAAGTTACATGATGACATCCAAAGAAAACACAAAGATATGCCCTTTCCTCTGTTGTTCGACTGCTAAAATGCTGACTCAGGCCATCATTCTCTCCCTGTAAGGTCCGCCTCTAAGCCCTGCCCCTCAGGCACGTCCCCAGCGGGGACGCTACACACCCGCGCTGTCACGTGATGTCATCAGGCTGCGCACCTCCCATGCGCACGTCACTGAACCAGCAATCAGCTGATCGCCAGAATGCACACACCTGATGCAGATTCCCTACTTCTCTCTGTGCTCCGCCATTGCAGGAATTCCCTCACACCCCTGTCCGTGATTGGCTCCTTGCTCTTCTTATACTGGGCTCTCCCACTTCCTCATTGCTGAGCATAAACTCCTGTTTATACATTGTCTTCACTGCTGATGATTCGTCTGTTTTGTGCCTTGAACCTTGCTTGCCTTTTTTGACCTGTCTGTTTTTTCCAGTCCTGACCCTTGGCTTCACTTTGGATTCCCACACTCTCCAACCCTTGACCCCGGCTACGTACCTCGACTATTCTACCTTCGCTACCCCTGGACCTCGGCTTACGGACATCTACTATTCTCTACTCTCCAACATTGAACCATGGCAAGTACCCTGATTACCCTGACCTCTCCAACCCAACTAGGCTATACGACTTGGATTACGCACTCCGGACCGGACTGCGCGGTTGTGGGTCGGTGCCTTTCCATCCCCATCTCAGGCCAGCGGTCTTAGTCCTGCTTGTGGTGAGTGCAGCGTGACACTCCCGTCTCGATTACTGCAACCTCCTGCTGTCCTGCCTTCCTGCCTCTCACCTATCTCCCCTACAATCTATCCTAAATGCTGCTGCCAGAATCACGCTACTCTTTCCTAAATCTGGCTCAGTGTTTCCCCTGCTGAAATCATTCCTGGTTTCCTATCAAATTCCACATCTCACACTCAATTCTTCTCACTTTTAAAGCTTTACACTCTTCTGCCCCTCCTTACATCTCAGCCCTAATTTCTCGCTATGCTCCATCCAGACTCTTGCGTTCTGCTCATTGATGACTTCTCTCTACCCCCTTTGTATCTAAAGCCCTCTCCCGCCTTAAACCTTTCTCACTGACAGCCCCAAACATCTGGAATGCCCTTCCCCTCAGTACCCGACTAGCACCCTCTCTATCCACCTTTAAGACCCAACTTAAGACACACCTGCTTAACAAAACATATGAATAGCACTGTGGATAATACTAGACGCATGATACATAAAGCTTGGCCCCCTGCAGACGCACTTACCAGAATTCCCTTCTACTGTCTCTGTACGGTCTCCCCACCAATTAGATTGTAAGCTCCTCAGAGCAGGGACTCCTCTTCCGAAATGTTACTTTTATGTTTAAAGCACTTAGTCCCATGATCTGTTATTTGTATTATTTGTTATTTATATGATTGTCATGTGTATTACTGCTGTGAAGCGCTATTTACACTAATGGCGCTATATAAATAAAGACATAAATACATACAAGTGCTGCAGGAACATCTGAGTATCCAGTGTGTCCTTGCAGAGCAGCATTAGGAACTGAAGGCTACCCTTAATGTAACAAGAGCATCGCTGAAGGCCAAGCTAAGAGGCCAGGTGACTCTGTTGAAAGAGGGAGCAAAAGAATATCCAGAAACTGATGCAAGCCGCTGCAGCCCGAGCGAAGAAATTCACAGTGCTCCAAAATATAATGAAGAATGCTCCAGAAACAGGATTCTCTCGCTGATGAGCAAAACTTGTTGAAAAGGGAGAAAAGCAGCTGAGTAATTCAGAAATACTACAAAGCTCTTGCAAAACAAGGTTGCAGAGAGAAAAGTATCTGCGCAAACGCTCTGCAGCGCTCACTATACAGGCTCGGTACCTACTTATGGGGCGGTTGCAGAGGCGCTGGACGGAGCTGACCTGGGGGGTCCTGAAACGGAAGTTGTACCCTATCGGAAGTTGGGCCCCACTTCCGTGATCGCCACCTGGGTGGGCTCCCGCCATCGCCACTTCTGCTCCACAGGTGTGGTTCTGGGGGAGAGCGCAGGGCCTCTGCAAGAGTGGGCCCAATGCAGTCGCATTGATGGCACCGCTATAAAGCACATTACGAGCTCAGAGTTAACGGACCTTTATAGCTCTGGGCTTAAGCCAGAGTTCAAAACAGAGTTCCTACAGAGGAATGAAACTCATCGGCTAAATCACCAGAATAAAGCAGCAGGCCTTCTCCAATCCATATGGAGAATGCAACGTCAAAGAAAGAATTCTGAACATTGGAAGCAGTGTGTAATCTTACTCCAGTCAAATGTTAGGAAGTATCTGCAGCAAAGATACTACAAAAAAATGAAGGAAGCTGCTAATGTGATTCAATCCAGATATAGGTTCTAAAGTACATCACAGCCAAGCAAGCTGTATATTGCTATAAGCGCACCTGCAATGCCATCTCCGTACTATAATTGGCTTTCCACACAAGTCAGGAAAGAAGAACCGTATTACGACTGAGAAGCGCAAAACATATCCAGTCGTACTACTGTGCCCACATGGCCCAATCTAGATTCCTCACGATGAAAATAGCAGCTAGAAAGATTCAGTCTTTGGCTAGAAAGAGGCAGAACTGTTTTGGTGATCACAAAGATACAGGTACAACACTTGTTGTCTACATAAAATATAGGCCACGGGTAACGGCTAGGTGTGAAAACAACAACCAAACTGATGATGTACTGGAATCTAAATATCCTGAACCAAACACAAATGAACTCTCTACTGATGAGGGGGTCGTGCTTGTTGTGGATGGCCCCGTGATGAATGAGAAAGCTACCTCCCAGTCTTGCAGAGAGGGAATGGGGAAGTGAGTTAGCCCTTACACAGGGATAGGCTGTTTGTTTATTTTTGTATTTTCTGCTTTGTTTAAAGATGGCTGAATAAAGCCATATTTTAATTTCCCCAAAACTGTCTCCCTGAGTGTACCTATGCACAGGTCTCTTACACACCCATCAAGTAAAAAACAGATGTCATGGCTCCGACTAGAAGAACCAGTGTCCATTTACCCCGTGCATTTTTGGATTATGTTTCTTTTTTCTTTTGTGTGTTGTTGCCTTTTTGGCTGTGTGTAGCACCTTTTTTATATTTATTGTGATATGTGTAGTATGTACATCAGTGTGTTGTCTGTCTTCCTTGTCCCCCTTCCCTGTCTTCCTGGGTATACCTCTCTCTGGGGGAGTATTTGTCTGGGTAGCTGCATCTTGACAGTGCCCTGTATAGAATGCTCTGTTTATGAGATTTGTTTATCTCTGTGCATTAAATTGCTTTGTGTTTGACCACTATTAGTGTCACAGCTGTTTATGAGTGCTGTACGTACTCTTTTATTTTAGCATATTAAACGAAATGGAGAAACATATTGATTTAATGCTTGCCAAATTGCTTTTGAACTCTGGCTTAAGCCCAGAGCTATAAAGGTCCGTTAACTCTGAGCTCGTAATGTGCTTTATGGCGGTGCCATCGATGCGACTGCATTGGGCCCACTCTTGCAGAGGCCCTGCGCTCTCCCGCAGAACCACACCTGTGGAGCAGAAGTGGCGATGGCGGGAGCCCACCCAGGCGGCGATCACGGAAGTGGGGCCCAACTTCTGATAGGGTACAACTTCTGTTTCAGGACACCCCAGGTCAGCTCCGTCCAGCGCCACTGCAACCGCCCCACAAGTAGGTACCGAGGAGTGCTAAAGGCCCCACACTCATAATTTGCAACAGGCCCCGCGAGTTTCCTAGACGGTCCTGAACAAAACTAATTATATGCAAAAACAACAGCCATTAGTTCTCTCATTTGATTAGGCTTAACAGCATGTTAAGTTAGCACTCCCTCGCGCGTAAGCTTAACATGACTCCTGTTACACATGTCATACATAAAGGTAGCGTTTGCTCCATCCAGAGCCTGAAAAGAGGGGTGGAGAGCGAGCGAGGGTCCTATTTTATTAGTTGCAATTTCTATATACAATGGTGAGAAACTTTGTGGACCCCTTAGGATTTTCACATATTTCAAACCTAAAATGTTATTAGATATTATAGGCTAAAGCAGTAAAATTCAGGGCATTATTGAAAACCCTGCTCTCTGATTGGTTAAAATTCTGGGCATTATACAATCAGTAATGCCTGGAATTTAAGCAGCAGAATGTGTAGTTTTCAATGTTTTTATTTCCAGCTAATCAGCTTTCAGAACAGCTGAGACAGGGCAGAGGATTTGTCTGATTGAAGTAACAGATCTGAGACAGGGCAGGGGATTGGTCAGGGCGTATCAGCCATGGGTTGACTCCTCCCCTTCCCGAGCTGACAGATTTTCTGAGCAGATTCAGTTGAATTGGGGAGGTGGAGGAGGGTGAGGGGGGGGGGGGGTCTGCAAAGAATTAAGTGGCTGTCTGCAGTTTCTTTGTGGCTGCAGTGAGTGTGAGTGTGTGTGTGCTGTGCTGTTGTATATCTGTGTAGAGGTACTGTGTGTGTGTATAGAGCTCCAGTGTGTGTGTGTCAGTGTCAGCAGCAGTGTTTATTGGTGTAGCATGTGTGTGTAGCAGCAGTGTGTGTGTGTGTGTGTGTGTGTGTGTGTGTGTGTGTGTGTGTGTGTGTGTGTGTGTGTGTGTGTGTGTGTGTGTGTGTGTGTGTGTGTGTGTGTGTGTGTAGAGGTGCTGTGTAGTATGTAGATGTGCTGTGTATAGAGGTGCAGTGTTGTGTGTGTGTGTGTGTGTGTGTGTGTGTGTGTGTGTTGTGTGTGTAGAGGTGCAGTGTTGTGTGTGGGGTGTGTGTTGAGGTGCAGTGTTGTGTGTGTGTGTGGGGGGGGTATGTGTAGAGGTGCTGTGTTGTGTGTAGAGGTGGGGGGGAGTGCAAAGTTTAGTAAGTGAAAGGTGTAAAATAAGTGTGTAAAAGCGCTAGTGCAATAATAATGAGGAAAAAACAGGAGGAACAAAACCTGAGATACAGTCCTAGAGGGTAGGTAGTCCTGGAGCTGCCGTGGAGGGTTAATCTGGGATCTTCCGACCAGATATGCAAAATTTGGGTAGAAAAACCTCTTATGGCGCTGAGGGTAAGTGGCTGGAACAAGAGTCTTGTGCTGAGGTTTCTTTTGGATAGGCTCACAGAGGGAGACCAGAGAAATACAAAAAACCACAATAGTGTATTACCCTTTAGACAATATAAGACATATAGATGGAAATATGGAGCATTTATTAGTTAAAACAATTGTAACTACAATTGGTGTAAAACATGAACTGTAAAATGAACAGTGGATGATCTTCTGTTAGTTAAAGGAAAAAGGGGCTTCCCAGCACTTGGGCCGAAAGAAGCCTTGCTGCTCCACCAGAGGTAAAACTGAAATCCTACTCACCGTCCTGGAGTAGGACATGTGCAATGGTACGGGGTCTTTAACCAGGGGTGGCCGTCTGCTGTGGGGTGCTGGACGTCTGCTTGAAGCGTGCGGGGAGGTTTCCAGGAGTACTCGTGGTGTCAACCAACTGAGTGGATTTCGTGCGTCTCCTCCGCTGACGTCACCACCGGATTGGCTCAGCTACGGTGTCCCTGGATGACCACAATACCTTCCTACGCGTTTCGAAACACTCGGTCACGTGTTTCTTCGTCAGGGAATGACAATTGTTTTAACTAATAAATGCTCCATATTTCCATCTATATGTCTTATATTGTCTAAAGGGTAATACACTATTGTGTTTTTTTGTATTTCTCTTGTCTCCCTCTCTGAGCCTATCCAAAAGAAACCTCAGCACAAGACTCTTGTTCCAGCCACTTACCCTCAGCGCCATAAGAGGTTTTTCTACCCAAAGTTTAGTAAGTGGCTGCATTTTTTTATTGTGGCTGCAGTGTGGCTGCAGTGTGTGTGTGTGTGTGTGTGTGTGTGTGTGTGTGTGTGTGTGTGTGTGTGTGTGTGTGTGTTGTGTTGTGCTGTTCTATGTGTAGCAGCAGTTTGTGTGTGTGTAGAGCTGATGTGTGTGTGTGTGTGTGTGTGTGTGTGTGTGTGTGTGTGTGTGTGTGTGTGTGTGTGTGTGTGTGTGTGTGTGTGTGTGTGTGTGTCTACACAGAGGGGCGGCAGTGTGTGATATAGATATTTGCAGTGTAAGCGTATATAGAGATGGTTTCATGTATTTACCATTTTATTTGAATTCAAAAATCTATTTAACTATACAAAAGTGTCTATTATTAAAGAAATAAGCCTACATTTAGCCTATAATATTAATAATGCCCTCAGAACAGGGCATTACTGGCCAATAATGCCCTGGCTGGGTTAAAGTCCCTCTGCTTCGCCTCGGGCCTTCAACTCTTCCAGCCAGGGCATTATTGGCCAGTAATGCCCTGTTCTTTGGGGATTATTACTTAATTAATCTAAGTCCTAATAATAGATAAAGATAACCTGATCAAACAAATGACACAAAAACATGATACTTTTTCAACATTTATTTATCAACAAATGATTCAACATTCAATATGCATGTGTGAAAAAGTATGTGAACCTTTAGATGTGCAGCAATTACGTGAACTAAACATTCCTGTAAATGCTGGTCAATCTCTCACATCAGTTTCGAGGAATTTTAGCCCATTTCTCTTTACAGAACTGCTAAAGCTCTGTGACATTTGAGGGCTTCCTTGCTTAGACAGCTCACTTCAGGTCCTGCCACAACATTTCAATTGGGTTTAGGTTCGGATTTTGACTAGGCCATTCTAAAATGCGGGATTTCTTCTTCTGCAGCCATTCTTTTGTAGATCTGCTTGTATGTTTAGCATCATTGTCTTGCTGCATGACCCAATTTTAATTCAGCTTCAGCTAAAACACGCACATTCTCCTCTAGAATCTTCTGATACAATGCAAAATTAATTGTTGTGTTAATGATAGCAAGCCGTCCAGTTCCCGAGGCAGCAAAGCAGCCGCAAACCATCACACTCCCACCATCATTCTTGGTGGTTCATTCGAAAGCCGTATTTGGTTTTTGCCAAACACAACGTTTCTAATTGAGGCCAAAAAGTTCTACCTTTGACACGTCTGGCCAGAGAAATTGTTCCAGAAGTCTTGTGGATCATCTACTGTATGTGCTCTTTGGGAAGCAATTTTCTCGGTATGCTTCCATTAACACGATTCTGTTTCAGTCTTTTTCTGATAATTGGGTCAAGAACACTCACATTAGCCAAGGCGAGAGTTGCCGATCCTTGGATGTTACTCTGAGGTTCTTTGTGACTTCCTGAATGATTTGCCGATTTGTTTTTGGAGAGATTTTGGTAGGATGACCACTCCTGGGTAGAGTGACTGTGGTCTTAAACGTTCTCCATTTGTAGACTGTCTGACAGTGGATTGCTGGAGACCCAAATCCTTATGAATAGTTGTGCAACTCTTTTTAGACTGATGAGCATCAATAGCTGCTTTTCTGAGATCTTCCGAGATTTATTTTGATCGTGGCATGATGTGTTTCCACACACCTGTATGGTGAAGACAAAACTAACAAAGTTTCTGATCTTTATATACGTGGGGCCCCCCACACTCACATCTGATGATCTACCTAATTATTTAAACACCTAATGATCCCCTTTAATTTAGCTTATAAAACCAGGATTTCACTTACTTTTTCATATACCCTGACTCCAAATTACTCATTGTTTGTCTAATTCATACATTATTTTGTTTCAAAAGACATGGCATTGGTTAATATAAAACCTATAGGATTTTTAAGAAAGGGCTGGTTTTGTTTCAAGAAGGTTATCATGGCAAAACTATGGAATTTCCGTAATTATCATTGTTCTTTACAAACTTTTTCTCTGCACTATATCCCCATCTTCAAACAAAGAACATGTGCACAAAAAAGAGCACACCTGAGATAGCAGTGATTTACAGTATTCTAAAACTAGTCATGTAAATATATTTTGTATGCTGTATCTGTTTGCGCTTGTTTGTCATTGGTGTCACTCTGTACCCCCACTGTACCGCGCTGCACAGTATAATGGTGTTTTACTTATAATGATGATAATAATAAAGGTGCCTTAACACCTTTTTATTGTCTAAATATATCTACTTTCTATTTCCCTTATCCACTATTCTTTTGTTGATTCCATATTAAAAATATGTTTTGCCTTTTAGGCTGCCACCCTTATTGTAAAATAAATGAGATAGGGGAAGCCTATGTTTCTGTGATTAAAATGGATTCAAAGGATTTGTAATCGTGCGTTATAGCTTTACCACCCCCCCAGTTCCTGGAATTTTATGCATCAGGAACCATTGCTAACTATGTAGAATTGTGTGAGATGTTGAAATATCAATGACTAAAATGTTAGCAATTATGATTTAAGTTTACCAGCTGTGTTGCTAAAAAAAATGTTTTTCTTTTTCCTATGTGAGAATTCACAAGAGTATAACGCCCACACACATTGCTGATGGCTCAGGAGCGCTCTCCAATTTTCCACAATTCCATCTGTTATTCTTTGCACTGTATTCGTCTGTTATTATCTTTGTCTGCGCAGCTTTCAGTGTAACTGTTTTGAGGAGGGATTTATCGTATATTTGTCTCCAGATCTACCCCCTTCTAAACCATTCATATTATAAACTTACATTGTCAGCTCCTTGTGGAAGGGATAACTAGAGATTTTTTTGCCGTAATTCGAATTTGCAGCAAAAATTGTCTTTCAATTCCCTGGACTATTCGGATAACCTGGGAATCCAGAGGAAGTAAAACACACGCACAGCACTTAGAGCGTCGCCGCAGAGCAAACACCGTGCTGGGTGTACAGTATACCACATTTCTGTAATGGGTTTTATCCCAGACACCACTGTTGCAACTGAAAGATTGTAAGGTGATTACTTTTATTTGTGTATAAAACCTTTAATCAGTACTCCATGATGTTATGCTTCTGAATCTAGTACGACTAAAATTACAAGATACGGTGCTGCACAGATTCCTACCTGCACTCCACATACTGTACCAGCAGAGTAACAAGTTTAAAGCAGCAGTCCAAGCTGCCATTTCCCCTTCCCCCCTTTGATATGAGCATCAATACAATCCACACAATGATCCACACAATGATAAGTAATTTGTTAAGTTGCCGAAAGATCCGTTCTCCTGTGATCGATCAGTGAAAAATTGGCTCAGAGGTTCACTAAATGGCTCTCAGCGGATGAGGACCAAAGATGCATAGTTCTGTGGGGAAGCTCATGTGACCAGGCAGTCACTAGATACAATTGGTGCACTGCTAGAGAGAAGGCAGGGTTCAAAAAGTAGAGTCTGTTTCAGAAGAGGAAAGGGATGTGACTTTGTAATTAGTTGCTATAGAAACAAAAAATGTTTGTTACATCATAATACATTAAAAATGTCATTCAGAGTTGTTTAAAAAAAAAAAGACAGGGTGTGTGCCGAGCACGCACGTTCTAATTGAAACTTTTTGTCAATGAAATTGAAATTATACTCTCAAAAGTCTTTCATGCAATCAAAAACACCAAAATCGTAGGCACATGCGTGGAGGCTGACTGAATGGACGTGTGAGTCGTTAGCTCCGTTCACAGCCGGCAAATAATTAAATTAAAAAAGCACTAAAATTACGATACCCTTCAAACATACTTTCTCAAGCAGCTAAAAGTGCGAGGATGTCGAGGGCGACACGATCCAAAAGACCCTCCACAGTCTTAACTGTATTTTGCCAAAGGAGATTCGGCGCAAGCCAAAAGCCACGAGGGGCCCTGTGGCAGGACGGCCTGTAGCCGAGGTCAGGGAACAGTCCACACGTGTAGTTTCAGGATAATGAAAAACGTTCAATGGCTTTATTTCTCCATTACAACATAACATACGGGTACACTGTCCCTTTAAACAAATAAATCCTGCTCCATGTTGGGAGAAAAACTAACTAACACAGCAGACCTATCTAGCAGGCTGGCTGGCTAAACCATAACCAAACCTTCAGAGTCTTTTAAGCAGTCATAAAACAAATGAAACAAATCTTACTTTGGCTGCAGTAAGTAGTGTGCTGTATCCGTCTGTCTAGCAGCACATATATCCATGTGCTCTGGTCTGAGAGAGCCAGCTACTGCTAGTAACAACATCCTTTTCTACCTTGCTGGCTCTCAGGTGTCAGATTACATCCTGACTACCTAACTTCCACCTGAGTTAACCCTTATGAGTGCTGGATGAAGCACTCAGACATATGTCTCCCAGGCGTAACTGATAGGAGTTGACTTCACTCTGTCACATACCTCCCCTGTTTGTGTGTGGATAGTGTCCCACACGGCTGAAGCCCGACCCTCCACTCCTTCTCTTGACAAAAAATCAGCATTTCCATGGTCCTTTCCAGGTCTATGCTGAATATCAAAAGAGAAGGGTTGGAGGGCCATATACCAACTGGTCACCTTGAGTTTTCGTCCTTCATGGTGTTTAACCACTTCAAGGGCGCATGGTCAGTGACCAGGGTGAAGTGTACTCAGGCGACATAATGTCTCAAGGCCTCAATTGCCCATTTTATAGCGAGGCACTCCTTCTTAATGACGGAATACCTCACTTCCCTTGGGAACAGCTTCCGGCTGATGAACAGTATGGGATGTTCAACACCATCATAATGCTGGGACAGCACTGCTCCCAGTCCTACCTCTGAGGCATCCGTCTGGATGATGAAGGGCTCTTTAAAATCTGGGCTCCGAAGAGCGGGGCCCTCTGACAGGCACTTTTTAAACATGTCAAAGGCGTCTTGGCACTCCCAAGACCATTTAACTTGGGTCGGGGAACTCTTTTTTGTCAGATCTGTTAGGGGTGCAGAAATTTCTGAAAAATTGGGGATAAACCGCCTGTAATACCCTGCTAACCCCAAAAGGTGCCGGGCCTGTGTCTTTGTCTGTGGGATGGGGACTTCCTTTATGGCGGCCACCTTGCTAGCTAATGGCCTTACTATCCCTCCCCCAACGGCATAGCCCAAGTACTTTGTAGTGGATTTACCCAGGGCACATTTTTTTGGATTTGCAGTGAGCCCTGCTTCTCTTAAGGACGTTAGGACTGACCTTAACCTTTTTATATGCGACTGCCAGTGTCTGCTATAGCTGACAATGTCATCCAAGTAGGCCGCGGCATATGCCCTATGGGGTCGTAGTACCTTGTCCATTAACCTTTGGAACGTGGCTGGAGCCCCATGTAACCCAAATGGCATAGTGACGAATTGGTATAAACCGAGAGAGGTGGCGAAGGCAGTTTTGCATTTGGATTCTTCCGCTAGAGGTATCTGCCAATATCCTTTCGTGAGATCTAGGGTGGAGATATACTCTGCTTTACCAAGCGAGTCAAGCAATTCATCCACCCTAGGCATGGGGTATGCATCAAATCTGGATACAGCATTTACATTTCGCAGATCGACGCAAAACCTCACCTTCCTATCTGGTTTAGGGACCAACATGATAGGGCTACACCATTCGCTGTGGGACTCCTCGATCACGCCCAATTCCAACATGTCTATTATCTCCCTCTCTACCAGGTCTTTTCGGCCCTCTGGCAATCTATAGGGACGGGACCGTACTTTTACGCCAGGTTCTGTCTCAATCCTATGCGACACTAAATCAGTCTGCCCTGGCAGCTCAGAAAAAACATCTGGGAACTGGTCACATACCTCTAGTAGTTCTGACCTTTGTTCCGTTGTTAACTGCCCTCCCATGGGAACCTGATGGTCATTGTACGTACTACCCTTTGGAAGCTGTGGACCCAAATCCGTCTCTCCTTTCCGAGGGTGAATGAACAGCGATCTCATCGTTTTCCAGGGTTTCAGGAGGTTCACGTGGTAGATTTGTTTAACCTTCCTGGACCGTGGTTGAGAGATCTCATAGTTCACCTCCCCGGTGCGGCGGAGAACTTGGAAAGGACCCTGCCACTTCGCAAGGAGTTTACTCTCTGATTTCAGTAGTAGTAGCATCACTTGGTCCCCAGGTTTGAAGACCCTCAAGCGAGCATTTGGTTGTACTGCCTCTCTTGACGTTCTTGGGCAGATTTGAGGTTTTCCTTAGAAAACCGACCTATCATGTCTAGGCAGTTTCTAAGGTCTATGACATACTGAAGGGTATTCTTGGAGGGGGAAGGCTCCTCCTCCCAGGATTCCTTCAGTAGGTCGAGAATACCCCGAGGTTGGCGTCCATATAGGAGCTCAAACGGGGAGAAGCCTGTGGATGATTGGGGAACTTCTCGTACCGCAAACAACAGGAAAGGGAGAAGTTCATCCCAAGCTCGCTTTTCAGTGTCCACAAACTTCCTAAGCATGGTTTTTAAAGTACAGTTAAACCTCTGTACCAATCCATCAGTCTGAGGATGGTAGACCGAGGGACGGATTTTACCTCCAATAACTTCAGGACATCCTGCATTAACTTTGTCATGAAATTTGTTCCCTGGTCAGTTAACATTACTTGGGGAAGTCCTACCCTAGAAAACAGTTCTAACAGCCTGTGAGCAACCTGTTTAGCAGTGGCTGATCTCAGAGGGAAGGCCTCAGGATATCTGGTGGCATAATCTACAACAACGAGTATAAATTTATGTCCCTTCGCAGAGGGTTCTAAAGGTCCGACCAGATGTACCCCAATTCTCTCGAATGGGATGGCTACCAAAGGCAGAGGAACCAAGGGAGCCGGCTTCTGTCCTTTTTGGCTAGTTAACTGGCATTCAGGACATGTCTCACATAGTTTCATGATGTCACCATGTATGCCTGGCCAGTAAAACCGGGACGAGATGCGGTCCGTGGTCTTATCTCTGCCCAAATGACCACCCCATGGGAGAGTATGGGCTAGGGTGAACACTGTTTTAATTAACCCTTTAGGGACTAGCATCTGTCGAATGACCTCCCCTGTTTGTGTAACCTTATTCACACGATATAGGATGCCATTCAACAGTTCAAAATGTGGGAACACTTTTACACGTTGTTCATCCATTATCTTGTTGTGACCTGTACCACCTTCTCATATTGTCTAGCCAGAGCTGGGTCCTCCCTCTGCCTCTGACGGAAGTCAGGAAGATCCAGGTCTGGCAACATTCCCGTATCTATCTGTTCCCCACCCTGGTCATCTCCGGCCATGACCTGCAGTCCTTTGGGCTGACTAATGTTACCAAGAGTCCCAGCCTTTCTTAACCAGTCCTCTTTTTCCGCACGTCTCTGTTTACGTGTCTTTGGGACATGGTGTCTACGGGGAAAAATCTCTGGGGAAAAAGGGAACAAGTCTCCGGGCTTCTCCGGTACCAGAGAAGTAGGCTCCGTGGGAGTAGGAGCCAACAATGTTTCGAGGTAGGGCCAGTCTCGGCCAAGTAGAACAGGAGCAGGTAGCCAGGGAGCAACTCCCACTAGTATTCACTTAAATGCACACCATAACAGTGTAAAAATTAGCTTTTAATAAATTTACTTAAAACATATATTACCAGTGGCATGGACATGTCTGGCTGGCAAGATGAGGCCAGGAACGTCTTTACCAAAACATCACAGGGTACCTCTGATACAGGTCACGATATCGTAAACTATTTCCGCAATATCTCCCAACTCCTACGCACTCAATCTCAAGTCTGGTGGGAGATCACAAGTCTACAAAGCTATATTGACTCAAATATGATCCCCAGAGGACTGAGATTGAAATTAAGCCCTGCGTATCATATTACCTCACAGGATTTTATTAAAAAGTGGGAAGATACTCTGTCCAGGTGCTCTAATGAACTTATGAATCTCCAAATTGACCATGAGAAGTCAAGGTTAGATGTGACTAATAAAGATCTTGATATCAACCTTAAGGACCTCAGCAAATACAATCAATTACAAGAATTTGAGGAGATGGAGAAAAAATTGGAAACCAATATGACTAAGTTCAGACAAGAGTTGAAGGATAGAAAACACACTAAATATTTACGCGATACTAATGATTACGAGCAGGGCACAGTCCTGATAATGTACAGGTTAATAAAAGCTTCAGTCAGACTCAGAACTTTGCAACTAATATTGACAGATTTACTATAAATCATTCTTCCTGTTATTACACAGGTTATTAAGAATTTATATTAGCGTTAGGGACCCCTGATATGTGGTCTGCCTTGGCGTTGGCTCAGGGGCTTACAACAATTTTGGCCAAAAATGTCAAACTAAAAGACCATTTTACTTATTAGATATTTATACATATATATTTAGGCACTGTACCGTGTATGAGTCTCACTGGATGTGCTAAAAACTGAGCTTTGTCTGTGTTTTATGTTCTGTCTCTGGTTTTAAAATATATATTGCCATACTCAGTAGCACTCCTCTGTGACACTCATATGCTTATATATATGTTGTGGTTATTTTGGGGGTTCAATAGGAGCTTGTTAGGTGTCCAGTATGTTTTACAATTCTTGTCCAGCTAATCATGGCTGATTGGAGGGTGGCAACCTCCTTCCTAATTTAAGCTCACCCCCTCCCACATTTAAATGGTTATGGGCTCACTCCATAGCATCTTCCACTCAGGGGAACTTGCCTGCTTGCAGTTTGGCTGTGACATCTCTAATACAGAGTGCTTTTCCTGATAATGTACAGGTTAATAAAAGCTTCAGTCAGACTCAGAACTTTGCAACTAATATTGACAGATTTACTATAAATCATTCTTCCTGTTATTACACAGGTTATTAAGAATTTATATTAGCGTTAGGGACCCCTGATATGTGGTCTGCCTTGGCGTTGGCTCAGGGGCTTACAACAATTTTGGCCAAAAATGTCAAACTAAAAGACCATTTTACTTATTAGATATTTATACATATATATTTAGGCACTGTACCGTGTATGAGTCTCACTGGATGTGCTAAAAACTGAGCTTTGTCTGTGTTTTATGTTCTGTCTCTGGTTTTAAAACACAGTCTATAGATACCCGATTAGGTCTAGGCGAAGGGGCACCTACTCTGATTATTCCTCATCAGAGACAGAAGCCTCTGATAGTGAACAAAGGGGCTCTAAACAGAAGGGCCCCAACAAAGGTAGAGGTAGCAAGGCCACCAAAGATACTCAGGTGGGTTTTTTAGCTCAGGCCCTCCAAAGCGCAAAACCAGGAGAGGAAAAAAGGTCGCTAAGAACAAAGAAAATCCAAATGCACCCACCTAATGACCAATAACAATGTAGACAATGATGCCCTGCAAGTTTTCAATCTGTCCAGTCATTCCTTCAATGCTAGTCAACTGAATCTGCTGAGGAAGGGATTATCCTTTTCACCCACTTCGGATTTCAACTTATTCGAGTGGGTGAAGGATCTGAACCTCTTCAGCAGAAGGTTATTGTTGCACAAATTCCATTCTAAACGTACTGCCAATAACCCTAATGCACTTACGGATGGAGTGAGTGTACAGGAAAGACAGGATGTTGCGGACCTGTGTCAGTTGTTTGACCAAAATATCTCACCAAATAGTGACATAACTGGCCCCTTTACTCACCTTAAGATCAAGAGTCATTTTTCTCCGCCCATTTCCATCTGTCCAGCTGTTGAACTTTTTGTCGGCTGCGTTACTAGGGACCTTGAAGCCGAACCTAAATACTATAAGTCTGACAACAACCTCACATTTGAGGAAAGAACCGGCCTAAGAGACCTGATGTCTAATAAAGCTTATACCATCAAACATCTGATAAAGGTGGTAACATAGTTATTTTAGACGCTGAAGCCTATGTTAGCGAAAACATGAGACTTCTCAATGACAAAGATTGTTATGAGACCCTGGAACGTAGTCCCACATCTGAATACAAATCAGAACTACTGAACATCTTGCAGGACGCCCTAGACACAGACATGATAAGCCGTAGTGAGTTTGACTTTATGTACCGCAGGTCGCCCACCGTGGCGACATTTTATACCTTACCCAAGATACATAAACGCCTACAATCCCCTCCCGGTCGCCCAATTGTCTCGGGCAATAACTGTTTGTCCGAAGGCAGTAGTATTTATTTGGATAAGGTTTTGAGGGACTTTCTCATCAGCCTCCCGTCGTATGTCCAGGATACGAAAGACACACTCAAGAGACTGGACGGTATCCATGTTACATCTCAGACCATTCTTGTAAGTTTAGATGTCGAATCATTATATACTTCCATCGTTCACAAGAATGGTCTTACTGCTGTTAAATACTTCTTAGCGACTAGGGATTGTAGGTTCAATAGACACAACTCATTTGTGTTAGACCTACTTAACTTCGTTCTAACACATAATTACTTTGTTTTTGATGGGCAGTATTACCACCAGACCCAAGGTACGGCTATGGGCACAGCTTGTGCACCCACATATGTCAACTTGTACCTGGGCTGGTGGGAACGTACCCACGTTTTTAATGAGGAACTTTCTATGTACACTGACCACATTTCCATGTGGATCAGGTACATAGATGATATCCTGCTCCTGTGGGAAGGATCCAGTCAACTGCTGCATGAATTTGTTGAGGCGCTGAATACAAACACGCTTAATTTGAGGCTCACGACTGTGATGAGTACTACATCAATAACATTTCTAGATCTGAACATCTGTGTTGATCACGAACGTAATATCCAAACTAAGGTGTTTAGAAAAAGTACAGCAACTAACAGTTTGTTACTGGCACAGAGCCAACATCCCAGGAGCCTCATAGCAGGTATCCCAATAGGGCAGTACCTCCGTCTTCGGCGTAACTGCTAGCCGATTGAGGAATTCACTACCCAATCCAAAGAACTTCGATCTAGGTTCCTCAACCGTGGGTATAGCATCAAGACATTGAATAAGGCTTATCATCGGGCACTACACAGCGATAGGGTCTCACTTTTGTCCAGTAATAATGAGAAGGTGAAGGACAATACAATCAGAGTCATTGGCACCTTTAATAAAAGATGGTGCGCTATTAAAAAGATCTTTGCTAGACACTGGCATCTTCTTCAGGCAGATGACGACCTGGCTAAGGCTATAGGTCCTAGACCCATTATTACCAGCAGGCGATCTAGGAACCTACGGGACTCTCTAGTTAATAGCCACTTTCAGCGGGCTAGAACTACCACCTGGTTGAGCCCCGTGAAGGGCATGTACCGCTGCCAGGGGTGTAAAGCGTGCAGACACATCAACGTTGGCAAAGCATTCGCCAACCATGACAATACTCTACAATTCAGTGTCGATAGCTTCATCAACTGTCGTACCACCAACGTTATCTATTTTATCACATGTAATTGTGGTAAGAGGTACGTTGGCAAGACAACAAGACAGTTACGCAGACGTGTTCTTGAACACATTAACTCCATTAAACACTCTGCAGAGACATCGGTTGCTAGACACGTTACACAATGTCATGGTGGCGACATTAATGCTATTAAATTCATGGGCATTTATCAATTGAAATGCCCCATAAGAGGCGGCAATACTGATCAATCCTAGCTTCGTATCGAAGCAGAATGGATTTATAAGTTAAAAACAAGGAGCCCTAATGGTCTCAATGAGGGGTTCACCTTCACACCCTTTATTGGATAAGGGGGCCAACTGATCGGCCGTGTGTATTCTGCATCTTATCAACATTGTGAATATACACAGAACTGGTCTCTCTGACAACCGGTTATGTCATTTCCGTTGTCCACCATGACAGTTTTCAGCCTTTGGTATTGAAATAATAAATATTTTATAGCATTATCATTATTTAGACTAGTGACTATAAGACTAAAGTTTTAAAACCCAGCAGTGGGTTTAATATTTGTGTAATGTGTGTATATGTGCTATACATTATGAATCAAGATAATAAAATTATGTGCATATATACACCTATATCTTTGAATTGATCAATTTAATTATCAACCATTGCATTACAATTTGACACATTGTGTAATATAATATAATTATGGGGGGTTGTTAACATCCTTACTTGCACAATCACTTAATAATATATGTGCAATATAAGTCCCTTATACCCATAACATATACCCATAACATCCATCTTTAATCAGTACCCTATATATGCACTTTATTATAAGGCTCTCTGTGTGCTTCCATAGATCCAAATCTGTGTCTTCACGCATGTATACCATGCTCTGTTAGATATTAGAATTTTTTCTAAGTCCCCGCGCATGCGTGGGACTAACTACCAGAGATCGCGCAAAATTTCTAAGTGTCAACGCATGCGCAATGAGTATAGACCTCAATGGTATAATTTCTAAATCCCCGCGCATGCGTGGGACTAACTACCAGAGATTGCGCAAAATTTCTGAGTGTCAACGCATGCGCAATGAGTATAGACTTCAATGGTATAATTTCTAAGTTCCTGCGCATGCGCAGACCGCATTAGCGCACGATGCAAGTGCGAGATTGTAATTTTTTCTATGTCCCCACGCATGCGCACATCGAATGGGAATGGAGCGTAATTATTTCTAAGAGCCCACGCATGCGCTATGCGTATGGACCGACATAGGAATATTTTCTAAGATGTCGCGCATGCGCAATGGATATATACCGATTGAAATTACCTCTAGGGTGCCGCGCATGCGCAATTGCGCACTGACTAACAGAACTATTGTTTAAGTTCCCGCGCATGCGCAGTAGCCACTCCAACCGGAGCATACGATTTATAGCCATAAAAACTGCACCAAAAGCCCGAAAACAACAGGGAAAAGTGCTAAATGAAGGTATGACACTAAGGAATTGACTGATAGTGTATCTAACCAGTATTTAAGTACTTTATGGAGTGAGTTTAGGTGCAAGCACACTGCGCATGTGCAACAGCTGTGAACAATTGATTTTGCAATTAGGGTACTGCAAGGGTATAAAAAGGTTCAGACCTCACTGCCCCAGTAAAATTTGTCCCTGAGGAAGCTCCTTTGTTGGAGGGAAACGCGCGTTGGACGCGCAATGTTGTCAGTCTCCTACTTGGAGCTGTTTTAATGTAGTGTCAGCAGTCTCCTTGCTCTAACTGTGTTGATCCCATTAGTTAGTTATTTATTTAATCCTTTAATTTTATAGTGAGTGTGCCTGCTTTCCTTGCACAGCACTGCCGTGTCTGGCAGGTCTATGCTGCAGTGTATGTACTACCATTATCACTGCATTTGCCAGCTTTATTACTCTAGCACTCTTATTTTAACACACTAAAGTCTCCATTATAGTGCGCAGTGCTGGCTGATCTAGCAAGGTAGCTGGACATTTAACCCATTGGCCACTCACTTGTGTACATCTATACACTTCCATTATTGGGTCTCACCGTTGCTCCAGAGGGGTTAACACCCTGACTCCTAGCAACCTGTGTCCTCCATATCCCACCATTATTAAGTGGTTAACTGGGATAGTATGAACTTATAACTGACGACAAGGTTGCCTGATAGCGTTGATTTAATATATTTTTAATTCACATTACACATTACTTTGGTAATATATGTTTTAAGTAAATTTATTAAAAGCTAATTTTTACACTGTTATGGTGTGCATTTAAGTGAATTCTTTTAGGGGGCACATCCATTTTGTGTTTCCGTTCACCTTTTCTGATTCACTTTTCAGTTCACAGTTTGCACCCATTACTTGATTACCGCATTTATGTATTTGACTACTTCATTCAATTAGTATGGTTCTGTGATCACTCCCTATCCCTTTGTTGTTTCTTTAACTCCCACTAGTAGGCTAGCTTCTTGATCCTGGATACGCAGTAGAACGTTCGCCGTCGGGTATCTCTTTGTATCCCCATGGATACACTCGATATTCCAAGGAGAGTCATAAGATAGTCTATTGCTTGGAATTAGGCCCTCTAAGATCAGGGTTTTTCCAGAGCCTGAGTCCAGCATGCTGGGACTAACCACGGATTGTGGTCCCCTTGGAAACAAGCTGTGGCAGTGGTTCTGCCATATGAACAGTCCATCTCATCATCTCCTGAGTCCGCAACCTCGGTCGTCAGCGGAAGCTCTCGACGGGGCTCGGTGCTTGGACCTCTCCGCTGTTGGATGGGATCCTCCCTTCTGGTTGGTGGGGTTATCCTCTCCACCGGGTGGGTGACAGGAGTCCAGGTTCTCGGGGAATACTGTGGGTGGCGGCCTCCCTTGAGTGATCCAGTGGCCTCGGACCCGGGACGGGCGTCTCTGCAAGAGTTTGTACCAGGAACCCTCCGAGATGGGAAAGGGTCTTCTGATCGGGTTGACTGGATCTCCCGAGCTGGCGGGTTGTAGACCTCTCGATTGTTTGCTCTCCTGCCTCTAGCATCACCGGAAGCAACTGGTGTTTGCACCGGCCGTTCCCAGCTATCCTGTTGGGTGTCGTCGCCCAGGAAGTTTTCCACCAAGCGGACTGCTGACTCCAGGGAAAATGCAGCGTGTCTTTTAACCCAGGAACGGGAGGAGGGAAGCAGTATCTGTATGAACTGCTCGAGCACAAACTGTTCAAGGATCTCTGCCTTGGTATGTTTTTCCGGTTGTATCCACCTGGTACATAAGTCTACTAAGCGGTGGGCTACGACCCGGGGTCTGTCTCTTTTTGTATATTTGACTGTCTGGAACCGCTGTCGGTAGGTCTCTGGCGTGAGGCCTAGGCGATCCAGAATAGCAGCCTTTAGTTTCTGATAGTCCATGGCCTCGTCCGCTGGAAGAGCCTGGTAGGCTGCTTGAGCTTCCACTATGAGGAGTGGAGCCAGAGTCGTTACCCAGCGATCAACTGTCCAGCCGTGGGCCGTGGCTACCCTTTCAAAAGTGAGGAGAAATGCCTCTGGGTCTTCGGTTGGCTTCATTTTATGCAGCATCACCGGTGGTTTATTTGGAATCCCCGGTCTGCCTGGGGCTGGGCCTTCGGCCAGCAATTGGAGTAGCTTTTCCTCTCGCCGGGCCTGTTGCTCATCTTGCTGGGCTTGTCGCTCAGCTTGCTTCTCTGCTAGCTGGAGCTGTTGCTCAAGGAACTGAGAAAAAATTGTCTCCATTTTTTTTTTTTGTGTGGCCCTTCAGATACAGGGGCCGTCCGACATCCCACTTCTGACACCACTTGTGGCAGGACGGCCTGTAGCCGAGGTCAGGGAATAGTTCACACGTGTAGTTTCAGGATAATGAAAAACGTTCAATGGCTTTATTTCTCCATTACAACATAACATGCGGGTACACTGTCCCTTTAAACAAATAAATCCTGCTCCATGTTGGGAGAAAAACTAACTAACACAGCAGACCTATCTAGCAGGCTGGCTGGCTAAACCATAACCAAACCTTCAGAGGCTTTTAAGCAGTCATGAAACAAATGAAACAAATCTTACTTTGGCTGCAGTAAGTAGTGTGCTGTATCCGTCTGTCTAGCAGCACATATATCCATGTGCTCTGGTCTGAGAGAGCCAGCTACTGCTAGTAACAACATCCTTTTCTACCTTGCTGGCTCTCAGGTGTCAGATTACATCCTGACTACCTAACTTCCACCTGAGTTAACCCTTATGAGTGCTGGATGAAGCACTCAGACATATGTCTCCCAGGCGTAACTGATAGGAGTTGACTTCACTCTGTCACAGGCCCATACAGAGCGGCACCGACTTGGAGGAAGAGGAAGACAACGGCAGAGAAAATCAAGTCATGCGGAGAAGGGACATGAGGGAATTCTGTCTCGACATCAAACGGTGTCTCCAAATGGAATTAGCTGCACTGCGGGCCGATATTGGCAGCAAAGGAGTGCGTACGGACTCCCTGGAGAAAAAGCTGGACTCTACTATAAAAGCCCTGCATAAAACTGATAAGCAGCTGGCCCAAGTAAAGGACACGGTGCGGGACCTCACGGACAGGCAGGAGGACTCTGACAACCGCGATCGCCGCAACAACGTTCGGATCAGGGGGGTGCCAGAGGAAGAAACGGATCCAGAGGATTTTCTGGGAAGATGGCTGACACAACTTATGCCTGACAGATCTGAGCAGGACACCCATCTGGACCGGTGTCACAGGGCCCTGAGGTCGAGGCCACAGCAAGGGGACGCCCCCCCCCCCCCCGCAACATCATAGCACGCTTCCACTTTTTCAAAATAAAAGAGTCCTTCTGTCAAATGACGCTGCGTTCGAGGGTCACAAACTCCAAGTATACCAGGATATATCCCCCACCACCCTCCTTAAAAGAAGGCAGCTTACCCCCATCACCATGGTGCTCCGTGATGAGGGCACCCGATACAGATGGCTGTATCCATTTGGCCTCCTGGTCACCCGAAACAGTGCCTCGCACACACTGAGGCGCCTGGAGGAGGGGGGGAGCTTCCTAACCAAGCTAGGGCTCCAAGATAAAATCCCTGAAGATGCAGCTGGAGGAAGAACAGCTCCGGACCCAACTTGGAGGGAGGCGGGAAAAGCCGACAAGAACAGGCAGCCCCGCAGCCCTAAATGAGGAGATGCCGCAAAAATTCAATTAAATGCTCACCTTTGTTGTCCCTGTTGTTGCAGTTGTGTGCTCTGGAGCAGACCCGTTGTGCCCTGTTGAAAAATTGCCCCATGCTACCTCTTGAGCCCAGCGGTGCACCTCCGAGACTGGCGGCCATCTTGGTTCAGCTTCGGCGGTAGACTGGGATCGTGGAAGAGCCGGATGACGTAGGAGAGGAGGAGTCGGCGAGAAGTCCCGGCGGAAAGTGCCCGAGTACCTTCAAGATGGCGGCGGGAAGAACTGGAAGGGGCGGAGACAGCTATGCACACCGGAAGTGCCGAGAAACGAAGAAGCTGAAGGAACTCTCACACATAGCCGGGGAGTAGAGAGAGGAAAGGGGAGAGAGAGGGGAGTAGGTGTAGGGAGGAGGAGATGAAGAGAAGAAGTTGGAGGTAGGGGCAGAGTGTTAGCAGAGGATGGCGGCAGCGGGTGTAAGAGAGGGGAAGATGGAGAGCAGGGTAGAAGGAGGATACGGGAGGAAGGTAGAGGGAGGGGGGTAGGAGGGAGAGGGTAGTGGGTAGAGGGAGGTGGGAGAGTGAGATACGGATGTGGGAGGGCTCCCCGCACAAGAGGCGCCAACAGGGGAAAAGGAAGGGAAGGGGGTGTGGAGCAGAGAGGAATTAGTGTGCAGAGAGACACGAAGCAATACATAGCCTCAGAGGATGGGCCTAGAGGGTATGGGGCACATGATAGAGTCTATAGGGGTCCTCAGGGGTAAGAGAGGTGGGGGTAGTAACAGTTGTTTGGGTTGTTAAGGGTTCTTAGAATATTAGTTGATCTAGTGCTTCAGAAGTTAAAACATGTTCAGAACTAATAAAGTCAATGACAATGATAATGGGATGCCGGCTGAGACTGAGGTCTAGCCGTCACTATGTATCTGCGGTCTTGGGTCGGGGCGGATGCCCAAGACTTCGACAAAGTCCTTGGGGGAGGGTGGAGCGGAGCGGCCCTGGTAATGGGAGGAGGACCAGAGGGGGCTCTGTCGGATTCCATCAACCCAAAGGCAAGGGTAGGGCAGTGGTCTCAGACCACGGATGCCTCTCCCACCTTGTTTTCTATGTTTTTCTTGCCTTTTTCCCCTTATGTGTCCCATGTCCCTTGTGTATCTTCCCCATCCCACCCCTCCTCCTGCCTTGGTGGTGTCCCGCCGATGTTGGGCAAAACGTTGTGCACTGCAGAGGAACAGAGGCTCCCCAGCGCACGCCAGACACTCAAAATAGAGACACAACGGACGAGAGGTGAAACTAAACATACACTATGACTCTAACCATTATCTCACATAACGCGAAAGGGCTGAACTGTCCCCGCAAGCGGAAGGTAGCACTCACTGACTATAAGAGAAAGGGGGCCGATATTGTGTTAATTCAGGAAACACATTTCAGCACCACCAGCTTCCCTAAATACTTCGACAAACAATTTAAACAAGCATATCTCTCCTCTGCTAAGGAGAAGAAACGTGGAGTGGCTATACTGATACACAACAGAATGGGGCTGGTGGTGGATGATGTGAAAACAGATAAGGAGGGCAGGTTTCTTATGCTCACGGGGTCCATTAATCAGCAACCAATAACGATTGTCGCGCTTTATGCCCCAAATGGACACGAGTCGGCCTTCTTCGCTACAACATTCACTACCATCCAAAAACACAGTAAAGGCGCACTGATAATAGGAGGCGACTTCAACACAGTACTGAACGCAACCCTAGACAGATCAAGCTCCCACAGACCTAGAACAAGGCATAGACCTTCGGCTCTGGAGAAAGGGCTCAGGGACTTGCAGTTGGTCGATATCTGGAGGGAGTTACACCCGCTAGACAAAAATGATACCTTTTATTCACACCCACATGACTCATTTAGCAGAATCAATTACTTCTTTGTCTAGTAGACTGGTCCCAAATATCGCCCATTCTGGGATCCACGATATTTCGTGGTCGGATCACGCATCCATAGAGCTACGGTGCACACAGATAGGGATGGACAGGCCAGGAGCAAACTGGAAACTAAATGAATCCCTCCTAAAAATCCCCGACTTGCTGGTGAAGGTTGGAGAGGAAATCAAACACTTCTTTAGAGAATGAAGGAAGCGTTCGCATCCACATAACCCTCTGGGAGGCGCATAAAGCAACATTAAGAGGGGTATTGATTAGTCTAGCGGCCAAAAAAAAGAAAGAGAGCAACGCAAAAATCGTAAAAGAGCAAAACAAACTAAAAAACTTATGGGAGCAACATAAGAGTTCCCAAAATTTGGCCATCCTCCAACGTATCAGAGACACCCAGATCAAACTAAATCTACTTTTTGCCTCCCAGGCAGAGAAATAGCTAAGTTGGTCAAAGAGAAGATTCTTTGAAAAAGCAAACAAGCCAGATACCTTACTGGCCAACATGATAAATGCCAAACCAAATAATTATAGCATATAGGCCCTGCGCCTTGAATCAGGGGGGATCTCGGCCAAACCTAAAAATATCGTAGGGGAGTTCAAGACCTTTTATGAAAAACTGTATGATGGGGGAAAAGTGAGCCGATCCACAGGGACGGACAAGGCCCTAAAAGATTTCTTAAAGGGCTCGAATCTACCGAGTCTGAGTGAGTCAGATAGAGAGGTAATGGGGAGTGACTTCACAATGGAGGAAATAACAGAGGTTATCAAAAACCTGAAACCCTCTAAAGCCCCAGGTCCCGACGGATACTGGAATCTCTATTATAAAAAATGTAGGAAACAGTTGACCCCATATCTCCTCCGGATGTTTAATCAGGTCATCGGAGGTTCCCCCTTTCCCCAACAAATGCTCCAAGCATCCATCTCGGTAATACACAAACAGGGGAAAGACCCCCAGGACTGTAGAAGATACAGGCCAATATCCCTGATTAATTTGGACATAAAAATCTATGCTAAATTACTGGCCAATAGATTGGGTCTCATCCTACCCAGACTGGGGCACCCAGATCAAGTTGGGTTTATCCCGGGTCGGCAGTCATCAGATAACACCCTACGAATTATTGATCTGATACAAATAGCCAATTCAAGATCAATACCAATTATGGCGCTCAGTCTGGATGCAGAAAAAGCGTTTGATAGGATAGACTGGCCTTACTTGGAAGCCACGCTTGGAGCATTTGGGATGGGTGAAAAGTTGATAAAAGCTTGTAGGAGGACATGTGCAGAGGTACATAATGGAGACTGTTTTAAGGTGAAATTAAAACAAGGCTTTATTGTGCCTGTCGCTTTAAACACAGCAAAAACATCAACATCAGAGAAATAGTGAGCCCAATAAAACTTGCTCCACTTTGGCATGTATGTATCCTTCTATTCCAGCCCCTTTTAACTGGGTGACTACCCAGACTATTCATCAGCCCAAGTCATATAGAGATATATATATATGGACAACAGTCAATGGAAAATAAAGTCTTATCTGTTTCCAGGGTTGTAAGAAATTGTGGTACCTCGCTCAAAACCCTAGATAAAGTAAAGAATGAGGTCGCGTGCTGCCAGGGAATAAGTACGTAGACAAAAGGGATGTAGATGTGAAGAGCACATCAAAAAGATCCCCACTAGAGCGCACCGCAGACCTGAGTGATATTAGATCTTGGTCCTTTAGTACGTAAAACATACAACATTAAAACTTTATTGAGACATAATGGTCTAAAATACTACTGTATATAACTAATTTAAAATTGAAGCTCCCAGTGCCTCTGTGATGCTAGAGACTAGCTTGAGAAATGTTTATCCAATGAGGAAATATACGTGAAAGTTAGATGACTTTAGTCAAATCTGCTCTTCCCTAAGACAAATCCTCTTATAGAAACCAATGGGTGTGGTATTAATATACCTTATGTTTGACCCTAAATTGATAAGAGGAAGTATGTCTGAAATTGGGTGTCCAGATTGACTGGTCTTAATAGAAGTAGTGCTGAGTGACAAAAGTATATAGAATGACTGACACATTATTAGTGGTGTATATCCTCTATTACTATACATATACACATGTGTATTAACCTTAGATGGAAAGAGTTATTCTCTCAATATTAGACCTCTGTCTATTTCCATCCATGGTGATGTATAGTGTCATTGTGGATATCCGTTGTTGACTCCATATCCCCGGGATAGTATGTTTATCCTATGTACTGTTGTATTCTGTATCTCACAGATCAGCAATGTATAGTGCCCCTTATAATGAACTTTGTAGATGTGACCGAAAGTAATACTCATAGAGTTGACTGCGTGATGGCATACTGCCAAAATACCTCGGTTACGTTCAGCTGAATATGTGAAATAACTTCCCAAGTCACTGCCAATGATCAATGATTATTTCATAAGCACATACCAATAATTAATGTAGATGATACTGCAAAAGACCTGATGGTCTATATATTTGTTACGCCGGTGCTGCCCGCAGACCAGATCCGTCACCTGAGCTGAAGGGGGAAGTGGTAATACACGCACCCGCAGCAAAGGGAGCGTGTCCGGAGTGTGGTATAAAGTGTTGCCAGGCCAGGTGTAGTAAGGTAGACAATACTTGCCGGTACCGGATGTAGAGATAGAGTGAAGAATGCCTTGCCGAGGTCAGGGAGTGGAGAACGGAGATAAGTCGTAGTCCAAGCCGTGTTCAAGGGGTTACCAGAGTGAGCGTTGTCCAAGGAGTGCCGGGATCGAGAGCCAGAGGGGGTAGTCGTACAAGCCACGTCAGAACCTGTGAAAACACTGAGAGAATCCAGAAGTACTTCCATACAGAGACTATGTCGAGCAAAGACTGAGAGCAGAGAGGAGCTAGATAAAGCAGGAAGGTCCAATTAGGAACGGAGACGGGACAGGAAGAGCTACAGGGAGACACTTCAGATTGATGCAGGCATAACAGGCCAGGTGAGTCTTGTTGGTAACCTGAGTATGCCCATGCAGTGTGCGGGGGCAGAGCCTGAGGTCCGGGGGACGGGAAGAAGAGTGTGCAGACTGAGTGTGCTCTGTAATGCGTGTACGAGCATGGACCGAGCCAGTGGATGGTGCAGGTGTGCGCGCAGGAGGGCGTGAGCGCGCCCGGCGCTGAGCAGAGGAATCGCCGAGGGGAATGATCCTGCGACGGCGGCAGGGGCGGGGAGCCGCGAGGACGGTAAGGCAGGATTGTTTTGTGTGTCCAGGGACTTCCTGAGGGGAGAGAGTGCTCTATGTGGGGAGCGCGGAGAACGCCGATTCCTGACACAAAGCCCTGCAGTTGGTGCAAATTGCCACTGCTCGTCTTATAGCCGCCAAGGCAAGGAGAGACCACATCTCGCCTGTATTACAAGATCTGCACTGGCTCCCGGTGGAGCAAAGGGTTCATTTTAACATCTTGACCCTTACCTTTAAGGCTATCCATAGACTAGCCCCCCTTACCTTTAGAACTGCCTAATTAGTAACAATCGGGCCCTTAGATCTGCCATCGCCCTTCAACTGAGCCTCGGTTTAAGGTCAATAAAGCTGGAGGGAGAGCTTTTTCAAGTACCACCCCATTACTGTGGAATAAGGGCCATGCTGCTTTAAGAAATCAGGAACAGACTTCCGGTATGGTGCATAAAAGCATAAAAAGGCAATCTATTCCTGAATCTATGATCATTTGCGGTTTTGATCTGCTTGAGTTGAGATCAGAGACATTTCAGCATCTCATGTGCTTAATATAACATTCTATGGTAGGAAGCAATGTGACTGCACACTTCTAAGCAAATCTAACACTTGAATGTACTTAGTTAACACAGACCAAGAACATTATTTGAGCGATCAAAAGGTTAAGAGCAGAGCTGACTCCCACTGTCCACCCCAATGACCTCTGATTAACCCACTCCACACATCAGCAGAGAAGCTGATACTGTGGTGGACTTATAACTGGATATGCTGTGTTATCACTAGGAACATTGAGGCTGGCTCCATCTGTAAGTACCATACACAATCAAGATTTTCCGAAAAATGACGCACTGCAGATTTTGGCTGCTTTGAATTCTATTTTCTTTAACAAGAAAGATAATCAAGAGTTTAGAAATACATACTCATCATCATACAGTACATGCGTTCACTTTCCAATTTCCTTTCACCAAGCAAGCACATTTCCTCTCGCCCTGACCATGAATGCAAACACAAATGGCCTAAAAGGATGGCGATGTAAAATAATAGAACAGTGCAACAGTTTCCAAGAGGAAGCTTTTCATGTCAGTGAGGTAACTAATAATAGAAGGAATAATAAATATGTTAATACGAATAATTAAACTGTGATTGCAACAAGGTATTCCAATCAAAGATTCTATATTAGAAATCAGAGCCACAATTACATGACTTGTTATTCCTGGCTGCGTATATATTATTTCTGCGTTTCCAGGCAAATGTCATCTTATCTCTTTGGGCCCCTTCTCTGTAGTGATACCTAGTAAAAAATTACTACCTTAACTTCCACGGACTCCTGCACAATATTAATTTGAAATGTGTTACAGGCCCCACTAATTGCTATGAGTGAAAAACAACATGTTTATTTACAACTAAACCTCCTGAGCCAAATCACAAAATGTGTACAATTGTTTTTCTACGGTAAACCTTAACTTCATGTATATTTAACACACAGATTCTCTTATCTATTAACAAAAGTGTGTGTTCCAACTGAGTGTTTAATACTGCCTGCTGATTTAGTCAGTCAAATGGTACATATATATCTGGATAATTGTTACAAAGCACTTTTTTTAGTTACAAGGATTTTATATTCGAGCTGATGTTCAGTAGACCACTAAAGTGATTTAATCTGGCTCCTCACGCTGCCTATGAGTCAAAGTAGGCAGGTGAAGAAATTTGGACGACCAATCTACAGTAAAGGGGCAGAGGTCAATATCGTGTTGGGAGCAAGTGCAACATATAGTAAGATAGGGCGGAAGAAGTTATCGAGAGAAAGGTACAGAAAAACGTCTGGTTTCTTATTCATGTATATTATTGAACAATAAATTCTAGAATATAGATATATCCCAGCCATCCGGCCGCTATCCTTCTTTTGGGCCCTCACAGTATAAGTCATGTTAGGTACAGGCACTGTGAGGGATAAGCTCTTTCAATAGGCCTAGCTTGTCATTGCAGCCTGGATGCATTGTTACTGTATCCAGGGGCGGGCCTAGCAACAACCAGAGGGTGTTAGGCTTGGGGGGGATACTGGCTGGGTCACATGATCTAACTGTGATGCCTGTCAGTATCAGACCTGCCCTGTTATGGATGCAGAAAGAGCAGTCTTGCTCGAAATGCGTAGGAGGAGGTATTTAGAGTATCTGTTTTATGCAGCTGAATAAAGTTTTTCTATTTTAACCACTTCCTGGTGAGTTCAAGTATACAGGAGCGGCGGCGGCGGCGGCGACATCGATCACCTACTCACCTACTGCCCTGTTATGAGACAGGGTTACAAGCCACACCTTGGGGATAGATACTGACACTCTCCCAGAAGTTAGGCAGTCTGTCTCCCCTCCCCCTGCGGAGTGGGAGTATGTATTATCCTGTGTGCCATCAGGGATAGAGGAGCTGGATGGGGCCTACAGAGCCTTATACAATGGGATTGTTGCTCCCGAAGTATGGATGCTGTTAACCTGACAATACCTTTAATAAAACCCTGTTGGACTATATTATGTGGCTGTTTTCTGGGATAATATATGAGTGCCAGTGTGGACCATCCTGGTTACACCAGGATCCTCGCTGGATGGAGGCGCTGCAAAATGGAAGAATAGTACCAAGAACCTGTCCTGATGTCTCCCCATACCACCGTCGAGTATCTCAAGACCTCCTGCTACAGCCTCACAGGTACGCACCGCACCAATCACACACGGTAGCAGCAAGATCTCACACAGGGTGGGGGAAAAGGTGCTAGATAAAGATCTTAGAAAAGACCAACTGGAAGGCACAAAAAAATACTTATTGACAGTAAATAGTTCTATATAATGCAGATTTGAGAGGAATGCAAAAATCTCTTTGGAGAATGAAAATATTGCATGCAGTGTTTACGTTTCACTCAAGTGTTCTGGCAAAAGAAACAAAGAACATTGGATGATAAAGTAGCCAAATTAATCTCTTTCCCCTTATGTAACTTCTAGCAGCGTGCAAAAATAACCTTAAAAGGAGGAGATGATTAGATCATACAAACTATAGCCAATTACACTCTGCATACAAGCATATCACTTTTTGAAGTCTGAGAACTTGCAAATTACTTTTCTGTTCTAATTTTGTTCCTTTCTTAAATATGTATAACGCCAACAGTATACATACAGTAGTGTTACACAAGTTACATTAATTTTTCCAAAAGCAGATGGATATACAGTATAACAACATGCACTGGAGCTGCCATTATTACAATCTGATATTGAATCAGTACTTCGTGAAACAGAACACATATTTACTAAACAATGCTACTCCATAAGACACATTCCATCACGGCCAAGTAAATAAGGCCACTCATGATACAGTGAATATTCTGTAAGGTGAGTCTTGGCATGGAATGTGTCTTTTGGAGTAACAACGTTTAGTAAATATAGTTCTGTGAGGACTCGGGGGTCACGTCGGTCGCAGCGTGACCTCCCCTCACCTCTGTCCGCTCCCGCGGCTGTGCAGCTTCCTCCTCGCCCGGCCTCCCTGCTGAGGAAACTTCCCCATCCTCCCCGTCGGGCTGCTGTTGCCCCGCGCGGGGCTGGTGCTCGGCTGCCTGTCGTTGCTTCTGCGCGCGCATCCCCTGCTGTTACAGAACACATTCCAGCACCAGCTAATTTATTCACTGAAGCCATACCTCCCTCCCACACGCTGGTTACTAGTTAACCCTAAACCTTATCACCTGGCAGCCTATTATGGAAACCAATCCTGGACTGCTCCTAGGGCTCCTCCAGGCCTGCTTCCATTAACCATTGGTCAGCCACAGTACTTAATGCCTGTTCTGCCTCTCTCACATTGCTCGACATAGTCTCTGCTACAGACGTCTATTCTGGCTCTCCCTTTGTCTTCGTGCATTCAGGTTACGACCCGGCTTGGCGGACGTGCTTACCTGGCTCTGGATTCCGGCTCCCTCTTGACCCTGCAGCTTCTTCCATCCCTCGACCTCAGCTTGGACCTCGACCTTCCGGATCTTTCTCTCCCCGACCTTTGGCTAACGGCAACCACTTCGCTTCTTCAGTACCGGTACCGGCAAGTATTGCTACACCTGTTCACACCTGGCCTGGCAACGCCAAAACACCACACTCCGGACATGCTCCTTCTCCTTCCCAGGTGCAGACAGGTACAGGTGAGTGGCGTCAGCAGGGCGCTTCCGACTCTACGCGTTTCGCTGGTGTCACTTCGTCAGGTCCATGATTGGCTTCTCATCTCTCTACTTTAAATAGCAGTCCTCTTACTCTCATTGGTCCACGGGCCAACCTACACACGCCGTGATTGGTCTTCACTAACCAAAGAGAGTGGTTTTAATCACGGAGTATAATACATCAATCTATCACTTCCGATAGCTACGGATATCTATACAAAATCACTACACATCATGTTAGAATTAACTATACCCCCTAAACATAACTTTAATTGGTGTCCTGCACCAGATCCTGGAAGCCGGACGGTCTCATGAGCCTTGCCTCCCTCATTCACTTGACTTAGGCACCGCTCGTAGTCTGCTCCACACCTCACTTCTGCATTTGGCATCGTCCGTCAAAGGTGGTAGCACTGCCAAACAGTTAACCCTACGCATTTCGCTCACAAGGTCTATATCAGGGGTTCCTCTTCACCGCATAAATACCGTCACTACTAGTCAATTGGAATTTAAACCCAATCAATCAGATAATATACATCACCAATAATTAATTTAATAATATACAATTTTGGACTAATCTCAGTTACCTACAAACTTGAAGTGATCCACCTTACAGTTATGGGACAGTAAAAAATGTTTTGCCAAATTGTGCAGTTTGTTATGATTTTGTATAAAAATACAAATATAGATTCGGAACCTGGCGCATGTGTATGGAAAATAGTGTAAAACGTCCAATAAAGGATATATAGTGTGATTAAAGTCCTAATTCTTGCAGGCTTGATGGGTTAGCTGATGAGAAATGGACTCAAAATCACAGTTCATAGGGCAAGACAGTCCTCTTCGCAGTGTAATGTTACCCTGTAGATATGAGACATGAAGCAGAGAAAACGGACATTGCGCAGTATAGTTTAACAGCCAAATGTACCCTTAATCTCTGATCTCAGTAAATTGCCCACTTACTAGAAGTAGGTAGGTTGCATAACACAGTTAAACCCAGTTTAGGGATGCGGTGCAATCAGACCCCAGCTTAGAGGGCATGAGACTTCGGGCGTCCGAGTTTAAGTCAAGTGACAGGCCTGATTACTTCTTGTGGCACCGTGGGATCCTGTATAGAGAGCAAGGGACAACAGGGCTAGATGAGGTATGGACAGGGAAGAGACAGCTAGTGATACCCCGGGAGTATAGGCAGCAGTTGTTGCAGGTAGCCCACTCCATTCCACTAGCAGAGCATCAGGGGGTCGCTCGGATGCGAGCCCGGCTGATGCAGACAGGGGCATCCAGTGCTGTGGCAGAATTTTGCCGGTCCTGTGATGCCTGCCAGCGAGTAGGTAAGACGGGTGACCGTGTGAAGGCACCCCTGAACCCGTTACCGGTAATAGGGTAACCCTTCCAGCGGGTAGCCATGGACCTCGTGGGAGCCCTCATGGTTCCCAACTGATCCGGGAAGCGCTACATCCTCACGGTGGTGGACTTTGCCACCCGGTACCCTGAGGCGGTAGCGCTTGCCACTATTGATGCTAGGGCAGTAGCGAAAACCTTTGCTGTCCGAGAGAATAGTCGTGTCCGTGTGTCAGATTCAGGAGTCCAGTGGTTAACGTAGTAGAAAGCGTAGCAGTGTTCACAGGGATACCAGATAGCAGAGTAGTCCAGGACGAACAGGGCCCGAACCAGGGAGATCCAAAATATCACAGGAGCAGGATACAGGGAGTACACGGAGAGAGCAAAGCATAGGTCAGGTACACACAGGGAAACAGGAACTATGCAGAGCGGGGAAGAAGTGGACAGACAGGGATTATAAAGGGAGGTGCACCAATGACAGAGAGGGGAGGAGTAGAGAGAGAAGTGGGTCTATTTTGATCTGGTTTAAAACTGATTGGCCGGCAAAGCCGGCCAATTCAGTTGAACAGCAATTCTACTTGTTGCCAAGTAGAACAAATAAAAACCAGTCAAACAAATATTCAAAAGAAGACCAACAAGTGCACTGTTGAAGTGCACTTAAAGCAGAAAGGTTAACTCTAAAGAACCCTTGATGGGGGATGCCGAGCAGAGCACCCCGCCTAACGCCCACTGGGAGGCAAACTCTGAAACCGTCCCAGTAGACTCGGCGTACGAGTACTCTGCCCGAATACGGGAGTGCACCAGCGCCCGGAACATGGCCACGATGTTTGTTGGGACCCCCCCTCCAAAACCTGCTTCCTGGTTTTACAAATGGCTACCTTAGCCAATGCCAGGAGCAGGTTGACCAGGAGATCCCTAGGCTTATCATTCCGGGACACTGGGCACCCAAAAATAAAAAGATGAGGGGAGAAGTGTAGCCAGAACTGCAGGAGAAGGCTCTTCAAGAAGGAAAAGAGGGGCTGCAGTCTGGCGTAACTCAAATAAATGTGATATACCGACTCCCGCTCGCCACAAAAGGGACAGGCGGCGGGGGAGTCCGTGAAGTGTGCCAAGTGGTCTCCGGTGCTCAGTGCACTGTGGAGGACCCTCCAACTCAAATCCCCGGCGGGACGGGGAACCAAACCTGAATAGAGTTCCTTCCACCGGGGTCTCTCGCCCTCGTTCACAGGAAATACCCACCTCCAGATAGTATCAGGGCGGGTGACAAGGGCGAGGTAGTGCACTATATGGAGCACTAGAGAATACAGGACTTTCCTTGGCATGCCACGGAAACATGCCGGGGACATATCCCCCAACCTGCTGAGGTTGGGGGAGAGAGGAGCCCGAGGGGGTTGCCGTGGCTTTGGTTCCACGCAAAAATCCGAAGAGCTGAAGTTGATAGGTTGACATGGCTCTCCGGTCTGCAATACCCCCTGAATGAAGGTGCGAGAGTCGGGGTGGATGGCATCTTTAATCTCCCGGATCAAACGATGAGGGACGCGGGCAGTACGCAGACCCATACGGGGCGCGAGCACCTCTGCCCTAACCCAGTCTCGCCGCTCAAAGTCCAGGAGATCCCCGACTCTGGTCACCTGCGCCAGGATTAGCCGGCGGCAAATAGAGGGTGAATCCAACATCCGAGCCCCCACTGCCGGATTATACAGCAGGGGCTCGGCGAGGAAATCAACCCCCACCGCCTGTTCCTTCCTGGTCGCGGAGACCAGTTTCCAGGCCTTAAGTAAGTCCCGGTAGTATGCCGGCAGCTCCGATAGGTCTCTACCTAAACCATCGGGTCTGATGATAAACAGTTGCCGGTCATACCTCATATTGCGCAGCTGGCGAAAGAAACTGGTTGCCAGCTGGCACCACTGCGGAGACGGATCTGCGAATAGGTATCTCTGCAGGTATTGGAGGCGGAAAGTGTGTAACTGGGAGCGGACACACACCACTCCCTGTCCACCCTCCTCCAAAGGAAGGCACGCAACTCCCGCAGAGACCCAATGCTTCCCCATCCAGAGAAAATCCATCAACCTCCTCTGGATCCTGTTGATAAATTCGGGGGTCGGACCCATGACTATCAGCCGGTGCCATAGCTGACTGGCCACCAGCTGGTTGATCACCAGGGTTCTTCCCCTGAGGGAAAGCATTCTCGACAGATACACCCAAGACCCCAGACAAGCAATGACTCGTTCCTCAAGATCACTGAAGTTTTTTGGGGCCGGGTTCTCCGCAGCAGACAGGTAGACTCCCAGATATTTGAGAGTATTGCTCCCCCATGAGACATTACGAAACGTGGGGGGCAAAGAGTCCACCTGTAAGGGACCCACCAAAATGCCGGAGCACTTGGACCAGTTGATTCGAGCAGAAGAGGCCGCAGGGTAGACCTCTTGGCACGCTTGCGCCCGCTCTAGATCATCTAGGTCCTGGGCCACGAGGAGCACGTCATCGGCATAAGCCGACAGGACTACCCGCATGTCGGGCTCCCGCAGCACCAGCCCGGTGAGCCTCCTCCTCAGTAGGCAGAGGAACGGCTCAATGGCCAGCGCGTACAGTTGCCCAGACAGGGGGCACCCTTGACGTACTCCCTGACCAAACACAAAAGGTGCCGTCAGGGACCAATTGATCTTCACCAGACACTCTGCAGAGGCGTACAGCCTCTGGAGAAAGCCCACAAATTGTGGGCCGAAGCTAAACTCCCGCAGGGTCTGCATGAGGTAACGGTTATCCACCCTGTAAAACGCCTTCTCCTGATCTAGGGACAGGAGGGCGAGTGACAGACCAGTCCTCTGCGCGTGATGTAGCAGGTCCCAGACAAGAAAAATGTTGTCATGAATACTCCGGCCCGGGACAGTATAGGACTGGTCGGGGTGAATCACCTCTGCCAGCACTGACTTGAGCCTCAGCGAGCACTTTGGCTACGATCTTATAGTCCGTGCTTAGCAGTGAGACCGGTCGCCAGTTAGAGATCTGGCGGAGATCCCCCTTCTTTGGCAGCAAAGACAGTATTGCCCGCCGACACGAAAGGGGCATCTCACCGGTCTCCAGGGCTTCGGCCAGGACCTCGGTGAAATCAGGTCCCAGCATCTCCCAGAAAAACCGGAAGAACTCCACAGTCAGCCCGTCTAGTCCCGGCATTTTTCCGCGGGACATGAGACTGAGGGCTTCAGATAGCTCGGCCAGAGTCAAAGGTAACTCAAGCCGCTCCCTTCCACCCTCCCCTCCCATAAGACCCTGCATGCGTCTGGCTGGATGGACTCCGGAGAGAAAAGGTCTACGTAGAATCTCCGGGTCAGTCAGAGGGGTACCGTCTTCTGCTAGCAAGCAGGTGATATGTTTATGGTTTCCCCTCTTTTTCTCCAGCGCATAGAAGATGCGCGACCCGCGACCCATCTCCCGAAGGAAGTGGATGCGGGATCGCACATACGCTCCCCGAGCTCTCCGATCTTCCAAGTCCCGGAGAGCGCACTTCCTCTCCACGTACGCACACTGCAGGTATTGGTCTCCTGCCGCAGACAGCCGCTTCTTGAGATCGAGCACCTCTTCCCTAAGGGCCTCGATCTTAGCATCGCGCTGCCTGCTGGCACCTTTGGTGTACTCCTGACAAACAAATGAACCTTGCCCACGTCCCACCACTGCTCTAACGTGGCAAAGTCTGATCTGCAACCTCTCCAGGCCATCCAAAAGTCTCGAACCGACGTTGCAAACCCCTTGTCTTCCAACAACGTATTGTTGAAGTGCCAATAGGCGGCCGAGGGCGCTGCTGGTAGTAGCGCCACCGTCATGGAAGCACAATTGTGGTCCGAAAACGGCGCCATCCTAATGGTACTGGACTGGGCTCGCAACAGGCTGTGGCTGGATATATACAGCCTGTCAATCCGGGACCAGGACATCCGTTCACCCCTAAACACCCTAACATGGGTGAACTCAGTGGATGCCTCGGGATGTTGTTCTCGCCAGACGTCTACCAAGGAGTAGCAGGTGATGACCTCCCACAAGGCCGACGCAGAACACGGGTGTGGCTCCGGGCCATTCCGGTCTTTCAGAGCCTCGAGGGTGCAGTTGAAATCACCTCCGAGCACCACGTGTTCGTCCGCGTCGACTGTCTCCAGGTATTCAGACATTCTGACGAAGAACTGCCTTCTCAGGGGTCCGGTGGCAGGAGCATACACGTTCAAGAAATTAAACGTGTAGTCCTCGTGCCAGACCCTGAGATACAACAGGCGACCTGGAACAACAGTTTTGGCAAGCAGTAGCTCTGGTTGAAAGGACTCAGAGAACAGGGTCACCACCCCACTAGATGACGAAGTGAGGTGGCTGAAGAAGACCTTGCCTTGCCACTCCAGATGCCAGCTGGCTTCAGCCTCTGGAGTGGTATGGGTTTCCTGCAGGAAACTCACAGAATACTTTCCATTCTGTAAAAAGGAGAGTACCTGGAACCTGCGAAACCCGTCCTTACAGCCATTCACGTTAAGTGTACCGATGCTCAAAGCCATTGGTAATCAGGAGTTTTGCTTTCCACAAGCGCTCAGGGAGCTACACCCCGAGAAGACTTTATGTGGTCTCGCATCAATTTATGAAATTTCAGGACACGAAGATGGATAGGCCCAGAGATTTTGGCCTTGTAGTTAGCCCTGATGTATACTAAGAGAGAGTGGAGAATGACCGAGGCATCCTTCCACCTTCCAACGGCCAACTGCACCTTCGTGGTTCCGTGTTTGCAGAGGGTATCCTCCAGGAAACCATCTAGCTCCTGGGCAGGGATAATGGGGGTCAAAGAGTCCACCGCCTCCGCGGCGCCAGAGCACTCCTCACTGAGCCCCAACTCCCCGAGCTCCTCTTGACTGAAAAACTGAGGATCCCCGCCCTTCCCTGCGGGGGCCTTTCTCAGCCTTAAAGTGGGTCCCTTCCTCTGTGTTTCCACGAGGGGGTCCACTATATCCTCCCCATACAACCCCGGGGTGGGATGTTCAGGGGTAGCTGGTGGTGGCATGGCGGAGGTAGCGGTCTCCCTAGTATCCTCGGGGGCCAACGAGGCACACAGCGCCCTCCTGGTCTCCTCTACCACCATGCGAACAAACGGGATGCCACGGGCGTTCGCATTAATCGTGGGAGGGCACTTTTCAGCAAGCACCTCATAGGGAGGGTCCAGCCCAGCAGTCGCCTCCAACAAAGTGCCCGACCAAAACTCCTCACCAGGAGAGCTCACATCTGGCATCTCCCAGATGCAAAATGAAGTGCTCGCTAAAACACCCTCATCCACACCCGCGCCTCCCGCTCCATCCTCCAAACCCCCAACCACGGGGGTCAGCCCTAGCCCATCCCCTTCTTCAGTGACACAAACCGGGGCTCAGCCTCAGGTGTGCCACCTGAAGGCGGGACAGCCGGAGGGGGATCCCGGCCGACCTCCGAGTCCCCAAAGACAACTGCGTCCGGCGCGGCAGATTCACCGAAACACAAGTCCCCGGGGGAAGTTCTCCAACTGGGAGGGGTGTTGGAAGGCTCCCCAACGTCCATTTCTAGGAGCAAAGCCTCATGTTGTTGAGCACTTTGATCTTCCACCCCAGGGACGCCGGGTTCCTCCTCCTGCATTCCCTCCAGATCTTCGGGGGGGGGGACTGCATATTTATGGGGTCCGGCTTACACTGGCTAATCCTAACCTGTGGGCCGGACAGGGCCACCCTGTGCGGAATTGATGTTGCATTCCGCTTCGGAGACTTCTGAGGGTGAACGTAATATGGTTCACCCTCCTCGCCCTCCTCAATCACCCTCTTGTTCTTAGTTTTTTCTTTCCTCTTCCTGGGGATTGATTCCCTAAAAAAGGGTACCACTACCTCCTCAGCGGGAGCCTCCCACCGCTTCCCCGCACCCTGTACGATGCTTACATTGGGGGTAGGGTGCTCATGGGGGGAGACAGCGACAACAGAGGGTGACTTCTTCAGGGTGACTCTTTTCTTCTCCCTCTTTTTCCTGGGGAGAAGTGCAGACGTTACCGCCCGAGATGGGGAAGCGACATATCCTGCGGTCCCAGGGGGGACCTGGGCCCCTGAGGGCTCCGCCGCGGTGGGCGCAGCGGTACAGGGTGTCTCCTCCCGGGGGGGGGGGACAGTGACAACAAAGGGAGGCCGCTCCAGGGCGACCCCCTCACCCTCTCTCCGCTCCCCGGGGAAAGGTGCAGATGTCACTGCTCGAGACGGGGCAGCGACATCTCCTGCGGTCCCAAGGGGGACCTGGCCCCCAAGGGCCCCGCCCCGGTGGGCGCAGCGGCACAGGGTGTCTCCTCCCAGGGGGGGACAGTGACAACAGAGGGTGGCCACTCCAGGGCGACCCCCTCCCTCCGCTCCCCGGGGAGTGGTGCAGATGTCACTGCTCGAGATGGGGCAGCGACATCTCCTGCGGTCCCAGGGGGGACCTGGGCCCCCGAGGACCCCTCTGTGGTGGGCGCAGATGTCACTGTTCGAGATGGTACTGCGACATCTCCTGCGGTCCCAGAGGGGACATGGGCCCTCGAGGGTTTTTCCTTCTCCCTCTGTTCTTTGGGGAGAGGTACAGACGTCACTGTTTGGGATGGGACAGCGACATCTCTTGCGGTCCCTGGGCCCTCGAGGGCCCCGCTGTGGTGGGCACAGTGGCACCAGGTGTCTTGGCAGAGGGAGGGTCAGGTGCAGGAGCTGAAGTGGGATTTCTATTCCCTTTGGGGCAACTCCTACGAGTGTGCCCCAGCTCCTTGCACAAATAACACCTAACCCCCTCCGTGCCATAGAACACAGTGTATTGAATGCCCTCGTAGGGCACCCTAAAGGACCCCTCCACAGATTCTATGCTCCCTGGCAGCAGCAGCTGTACCTGCCGCCTGAATGAGAGCACATGCCTCAGCGCCCTATCCCTGCAGCCCAAAGATAATTTTGTTATAGGAGATTTAATGTCTCCCAGGGTTTGCAGGTGCGGCCGCAAGAGGCTGTCTGGGATGAAGTGGGGCACATTTGAAAGGATGACCTTTGTGCCTAACCCCTCCATGGGTTCTATAGGGATGTAGGTCCCCCCTACATTGATGCCTTTCTGCACCAAGGTGTGGGTGGCAGCCAGCATACGGAGGAAGAAAATGCCCCTCCCATACATCTTGCTGGCCGCCACCACAGCAGAGGGACCCACAACGTCTGCCACAGCCCTCACATAGATATCCATGTTAAGGCCAGGTGACATTGGGCACCTCACCCCAAGCTTCCTGCTCCCACCGGGCGTGGCCCCAGCGTTGTTGTTGCTGTGGTCAACGCCTGCAGCTGCCACCTGCGCCCATGTTGGAACTGGGACTGCAGGGGTTAAACTGACAACAGGAGCCGGGGGAGGTGTGGCCAGGGCACTGGATGTACCAGGCCTAGGGCTGTGGTTATTGATCCTAGGGGCCCCAGTTTTTGGAGTCCGATGTCCAGGTGTGGCCCCCGTTGCTGCACTAGTCCTATTCCCCCCAGACATGATAAAATAAGCCTCTGAGTAAGGGGAGGAAATAGTGCTTAGGGAGAGAGATGCAGAGAGGCAACTCTCCCTTCAAGAACAAATTAACTATCTCTGCACAGGGAGGGGAAGAAAAACAGCTTTTAAAACCTGCTGTAATCTTCTCTTTCTCCCCTTATTATTAACTCTCTCTATTACAAGAAACCACACATATTGAAGGTCTTAAAGTAAGACACAGGCTCCCAAAATTGCAAATGACAAAAGGAAATCAGGCTTAAAATAAAGTGAAACTAGAAGTATAACAAAAAACCAGGGGGAGGAGAGAGGGTTGGAGTATCGCCCTGAAAATGGTCCAATAAGAGTATACTTAATCAGGGTCCCCAATTATGAGGGTAGGCTTGTTAAAAAGCCTGACCCCAAGCACTTTTATTGATGGGGTCCAGAGTTCTCCATGTTGGGAGGGATCTAGGCCTTATTTTGTTAAAAGAGCTGTGACAAACGCCCTCTTTTGTAGTGCTGACGTCTGTCTGTGATCTTCCCGACACAGTCTTCTAGGGTTGATTATATGAATATTGAACGTACAAAGTACTTGCCTAGGCAAGTGAGAGAACCCCTTTTGAACAAGCACTCATATTAGGATTGATACAAGTAATTAAAAATACCTTTATTAGTGTATGTGGGTAAAATAAGTGAAGTACATAAACACTCAACACAATTAAAATACGTATTAAACTTAATGTCTCTGAGTCTGAATCGTAGACTAATGGAGGTGGTGTTTGAAGGAATATAATGTATCTGGCACCATGTGCAATGAAATCAAAATCAAAAATTTTTAATATTGCTGTGTAAAATAAATAGGTAGGGTGCCTCAGTGTGGTGTGTATATTGTAGTTGAAAGGGTCTGGTGTGTGTTACGTAGGTAAAGTGTCAATCACACCACTTTCAAACCACATCTGATTAATATGTGGTTCTCTGACAGTATGCAAAGTGTAATATAACTAGTACATTACTGGCCAGACCAACATAATAAATGCTGAGTGTGGCCTAATTCGAATCGATTGTCAGAGAGACCACCAAGGGGTTAATGTATATCCTTCAAAACAACGCTGGATAAAATAAAATGTCAAAGAAGAAGGCTACTATGTAGCTAGGGGTAGTGAGGCTATATTGTGGGAACTATTAGTGTATCATAATGTTTTAATTGATTCCCCCTGGTCAGTAATTATTACAAGGTTATTATAGCCTCAAATGAGCTCAACAAAGTTATATAGTAAATAAATATATAATGGAATGAATAACTGCTCGTATCCCCTGTGAAGGTAGCAAGTGTGTTTCTGAATAGGCTTGCTGGTATACAAATAAATAAATAAGTCCAATTGCAAAAGGTTAACTTCAGCTGCCTGTAGAATAAAGATCACTCTATCTCTGCAGACCTATATGGATGGTACAGGTAAGTGATTGATTTTAATGTTTATAGTAGCCGCCCTGTTGGGTCAGTCCATGTGGATGTTGTGATTCGGCAGGCTATATAGTTGTAGACTAATTGGTCTGTGTTACCACTTATCTTCTAGGGCGAATACGCCCTGTCTGTTAGATAAAGATGACTAGATATAATATAGGTGGTGCCCAGCAGCCGCTCGGTGAAGTACCCTCTACAATACAGGGGTGCTGTGGGGGGCTGCTATCTCGGAGCGTTTAATCTCTGCTCACGAGTGGCGACATCTGTTGAGTCTCCGCCCGGCATGGTGTATTCATGAACACCGCTGTGTGTAAAATTGCCGGGTGGAGCTCAAAGTGAAGCTGCGGCTATTCTCCGCGCTCTCAGAACAGACGTCGCCGCACCAGTGCACGTGCTGACGTCACAGAGGACCGCCCACCGACGTACGTTTCGCGTCACACTGACGCTTTCTCAAGGTGATTATATGAATAACCGGATCATACAAAGCATTATGTTGTTTAACTCAGGCTTCTGCCTGCTTTATTTTCATCCCTGTAAGGGACTGCAGCTTTAACAGGTGTAGACAGGAGGCACTCAGACATGAACCTTCAGCGGTTTACTCATATCACTGTTATAACATTTCACACACTGTCACTTTTAAGAACCAAAATCAAATCATATAAACAAAATCCTATCCCATTCAGGGATCTAACTATACCGCAGCATCAGCCTCTCTAACTGCTGCTGGGCCAACTAACCTGGTTCCCCAGTTTAAAAGAATGCCCTCTCATTTAGGGTCACTAGATAAAGCATAGTCTTTTAGATACAGCAATAAAGATTTGTTTGTCTTATCTGCTCGTGGTGGGAACTCGGTCCCAAGTGTCCAGGCAAATCCTCTGGTACTGTGATACTTGAAGGGGGCGTCCTCCCCGAACTGGATGCAGGGGAGCAGCGACAACCCCAGCCCCTAAGAAAAAGAGAGTGAAAAGCAACCCCCTCTGCTCTAAATACCTGTGCTAGTGATTAGGAGAGCAGGTGAGGGAGAACTAGAAACATTGTAAACTGTGGTCTGGATTTTCCATCCACTAGCCTGAGTTAATGTGAAGCTGTGGAATGGATCATTTTTAACTATTCCTGCACTTTCTGACCTAAAACGGGGCAGAAAGCTGCCTAACATCTTTGGACTATGTCACAGAGCGTATGCGATAAGTGCATATGGCCGGTTATAGTAGGTGTACTATCAACTGTATACCATTGTTGTGTGTTGTTCATGAATATGGTTGTGCTATATTTCAGGTTGTTTAACTGCAGGATGGTACACTAAATTCGGGTCCAAGCAGGTACGTTGGATTTTCCACCAAAGGGAGAGTGTAGCTATACCTGGCTTGGTTACTAATCTACCCTGCCTGACATGTATGTACTGGTATCAGTACAGGCAGTGTTAGGCCCAATCTAGGGTTATCCCCACCGGCAAGCAGCTCCTTTGAGTGACAAGGGGGGAGGCTGGCTAAGGTCTGTGTTCTGCCCAATAAGGGGCTCAGACCTTGGACTCTCCCTCTCGGTACTTAAGGGGCTGCATTACCAAATGGTTTCAGTCTGTCTCTCCCTTAAGAGAGACATGTCATGGAAGCGTGAGTTCAGGGCTCTGGCCGTTTTCCATCCCCTCCTCTAGGGTAGTGGGACAGATACCTCTGACTCCACAAGGGAGTTGGGAAAGACCACGGACCCATGGTGCCCATGGCTGGGAATGCGAGTCCAGGAACCATCCTGAGGTTGGAGGCCGATTGCAGTGTATACTGTGTTATATGCTGTGTGAAGAAAAAAGACTGTCCCTGTTAAACTACTGCACCGACACACTTTATTCGAGTAAATACCCGGTATGTACCTGGCAGATACCTGGAATGCGCCACTCCTAACCTCTGACAAGCCCCGTTGCATTTGCCTTCCCAGCCTGGGTTCATGCCTGGCTGATGGGCGGCTGATCTGTTAAATGATAATGATTAGGATTTAATAGGCTGCAATGCTTCGCGTGTCTACCAGATGGCATAAATTCATGAATTGTAATGCAGTTTATATATATATACTGTGCAGTATTGCAGCCAGCGGGAATAAAATGCTTCAATCCCTGCTTGGAAAATAACTCAATGTACTCGGGCAGAAAACAGTCACAAACCTCAATACACCCGGGTATACCCGAATTCGTGGGACTAGCCAAGCTCGAATAAAGTGTGTCGCCAGTGTATACTTCTGCCTGGCCGTGCTGCTTCCAGAACTACTGGAGCCTGAGGTAGATGTTGGCGCTGACACCAACGTGAGAAAGAACAAGCTATCACCTCTAAAGCCTGTCTTTTCTTCCCCAACGACAGAACCTCAGAGCTTCTGTAAACCATCAGTTAAACAGTACTACACCCCTGGTAGCCAGGGAATCTCCCAGAGTGTGGGGGAAACACCGCTACAAGTTTAAGTAAGTTGAAAGAAATCACAATAAAACCTCATTTCGTTAAATTCATTTTATTTGTGTTAATACATATAGCCAGGTCCCCCTAGGTCCCCGCTCACGTCCACAGTAGCCAGTGAGACTGCGGTTAGTCGGGGAGGCTGCGGGGGGAGTGTGGGATTGGTGGCTCTGTGGCGCACCCGGCTAGCAGGGGCCGCCATGTTGGGATTGGAACATGCACAGGTGACATCTCGCACATGCGCAGAACACCCTGAGGTGCGTCAGCCATTAGAGGGAGAGGTGCGCATGCGCAACGCAGGCACAATATCGGCGGCTATTACATGAAGCTCCGCAGGAGAACTACATTACCCAGAATGCTCTGGGAGTAATAGACATGTGGGGCAAGCACCGCCAATAGGGCTCCAGGATCCCCCTGCTCCCAGCATTGATACATGTGCCTGGAGCACGAGACAGTCGGAAGGAAGAGCAGAAGCAGAGCAGGTAGTGTCCAGGGAGCTGTGCTTCCCTGAACAAGGCCTCGTTTCCGCCCACCCCCCCTCCCCCTCCCCCTCCTTAGGCCCTGAGTCCACACAAGCTTGTGGGTGCTGTAGGAAACGACCCCTTAGATAGGGACCCTTTCCACATTAGGCTTATAATGTCAGGGACACAGTCAAGATGCCACACAGTATTTGCGGCCTGTGGTCCGGGACCAGACCACCGCCGCAAGATAGAGACTCTCTTCAGGTGAGACACTCCAACGGGAGTCCACCCCACACAGAGGCGGACGCCATCACTGACGACGACAACGTGGGACCAGACTGATTCTATCATCAGCCGGCGGTACCCAGGAGTTGGAGCGCCCGGCAGGTACCACCTAAGTGCATCAACTATTCACACACATTGTTGTGGTTTCTGTGGCCACCAGGTGGTTGGGTGCCCAGGGCACCTCCGTACTTTGGGGGAATCCTCACCAGGGTGTGGACAAGGTGGTTGGACAGTGGGGTACTGTGTGGGTACAGCCGTGCGAGGCCTGTAATAGTACTGTGGTTATAAGTTGGATATTCAGAAAAACCGTTATATATGTATATATATATATATATATGCAAATATAGCTGTATGCTCATCTGCATGTCTTAGGCAGGTCTGCAACCCCGCCTTTCCCCATTATCACCCAGCATACAGCACTTCCACTGCAGCAAGGGATTCTGGGAAATGACATGCAAATGAGCACACAGTGTCACTTTTTGCCTCAATAACCATTTTTAACATGGTTCCCTATAGGCTTAAGCTTGCTGCATGGTCACAGCTTTGAGCACAGCCAGGGTTAAGGTGCATACCCAGAAAACCACCCACAGACAGCTGTTTCGACCTTGATGGGTCTCATCAGTGTGGGGTTGATTTTACTGGGAATGCAAGAGAGGCTTATGGGATAGGCCAAACCATACTACTGTGTGCTCATTTGCATGTCATTTCCCAGAATCCCTTGCTGCAGTGGAAGTGCTGTATGCTGGGTGATAATGGGGAAAGGCGGGGTTGCAGACCTGCCTAAGACATGCAGATGAGCATACAGCTATATTTGCATATTTGCTTTCCTGTGGAGGGTTTTTGTCACTTTTTTTACTCACCATAACTTAACTCAGTAGTATGGTTTGGCCTTTTGGCTAAGATCAAGTGTAGGGTCTGTCCTGTGAAGGATGGCCCTATTTGCATCACTTGGTCTGGTCATGGGCTGAGAGGGCGGATGCAAAGTAGCCCGGGCTTTTTAATCTTGCACCCCAGGCCTGGATAACCTGGGGAGTATCACTTGCTGCACTGTGGTTGGTCGTTTTGGCACGTCCGGCCTCCACTTACGAGCACTTGATCTGCACTGATTTTTTTGCACCGTCCCCTATTTTTCCCGCACTTTGGCCCCCCTTATTGCCTTCCGCTGAGGGGACAAGCCAATTATTTTTTCACCCGCCTGGCCTTGCACGGGGCCGGGCGTGCACTCGTGCACACCCTTTTTGTGTTTGTACGTCTGAGCACCTCCTGCACTGCATCACACAGAGCACTGGAGCACTCGCACCATGGATTTTTGATGTTTCGGTTTGTGTTGGGTTATCGTCACCCCTCTCTCCGGAGAGCAAAGACTGAGTGCTGGCTAGTAGTCGCCATCCCTTCGGGGGAAGATTGCGGTGGGTTAGTAGGCGTTAGCCGAACACCCTAAAGACTTGGACTCTCCTGTGGCGTCAGCTGCATTAGGAGGGAACAGGATGGACGTCGGATTCTTCGGATGACGACGTCAATGTAACAGCAGGACTCCAAGGCTTCGGCTGGAGAGGACTGCTTATGGCACGGACTGGCCTACTCTCCGGAGCGGACTTCGTCACAAGTTTTAGAGCACCTGATCTCACAGCGTGGATCACGAGCACGGTTTTTGAGGTGGAATCACTTTTTCACCACCCGGGCTACAAAAAAACAAAAAAAGCTGTCTGTGGGTGGTTTTCTGGGTATGCACCTTAACCCTGGCTGTGCTCAAAGCTGTGACCATGTTAAAAATGGTTATTGAGGCAAAAAGTGACACTGTGTGCTCATTTGCATGTCATTTCCCAGAATCCCTTGCTGCAGTGGAAGTGCTGTATGCTGGGTGATAATGGGGAAAGGCGGGGTTGCAGACCTGCCTAAGACATGCAGATGAGCATACAGCTATATTTGCATATTTGCTTTCCTGTGGAGGGTTTTTGTCACTTTTTTTACTCACCATAACTTAACTCAGTAGTTTTTATATATATATATATATATATATATATTGTGTATTTCATTGTACAAGCAGTCCTCAGTTTACAACGCTTCGTTTTACAACGAATGGCTTATCCAACGCTATGCAATGCATACCTATGTTCATTTTTACAATGCCAAAACGGCTTATCAAACGCTCTTACGACGCATTGCAACGTTGTTTATGTGTATATGTGTATATATATACACACACATACACATAAACAATGTTGCAAAGCGTCGTAAGAGCGTATATATATTTATAATATTATACTATATAATATATTATTTATTATGTTATATTATATATATATAATACAGTATATACACTATATAATTTATGTGTGTTCTGCATATCTTATTGCCTGCGTAACATATTTGGGGTATTTTAGTGTTAAAAATGCCTTCAGGAACGGAAAAACAAGAATAAACTGTGCGCTACTATCTAACTTCCACTTATAAATAAAGTGCAGTGACTAAACCATAAATGTTCTCAATAAAACCACAATACCAAGTGAATAAGTGATTATATAATAAATTATATCATAACCGTGTTAAGGGGAATATAAAGATACCTTCCCCAAGGATTACACCCACACTTGCCCGTGTGAGTGCTGGCAGTATTTACTGCCTTTATATATATACATTTGTTTAGAGTTAAAAGTTTTGGAGTATTTAAATATTGTATCCTCCTCTAAACAACTATCTTTCAATCTGTTCACTCTGAGGGAGACATCCTCACTGCAAGCCGAAGACTTTTGAAGAAATCCAGGAAGAAAACCAAGCCCTGAAAGGAAGAAGGAAATCAACCAAGGGAACACAAAGAAAAGTAAACCTTGCTGTGAGAGCATTTACATAAGGCCGTGTGTGTCTGTGCAGCAGGGAGACGTATGACACAGGTGTGTATTTGCAGCAGGGAGACGTATGACACAGATGTGTGTGTGCAGCAGGGAGACGTATGACACAGCTGAGAAAACGGCGAAATCTCCAAAGGAGAAACGAAGGACTGTAAAGGAAGAGACTCCCTGGAGAAGGCATATTACCGCTTGAGACTCGGTCCCACTGAGTGCCTGAGCCTGTAGTGGAGCCAGACTGCTGTTAAGGAACTCCCTCGAAAGCAGCATCCTGCTGTATGAAAAGTGTGTGAGAGGTCCTGTGCCCCACAGTTACCACAGAGGCTCCTGTGGAGAAAGCTGAGTACCAGATTCCACTGTCTACAACCATGGAGTGGTAAACAAGTGTGATATACACTAAATGCTTATGAATTTTCTATTTGATGTACGCAGATTTTATACCCCTTTATTATTGTAATACATTTTTATTACTCGCTTCACTATTTGGCGTTGTGCGCTGTTTTCTTTTTGTTTCCATTTCTTCAGGAACGGAACCTTTCATTTAAACAGTGTTCCTATGGGAAAACGTGTTTCGCTTTACAACGTTTCGCTATCCAACGCCATTTTGAGTAACGCATTGTGTTGGATAACCGAGGACTGCCTGTATTGGGACCTTTGAAGGGGTCATCAAGTGGAGCTAAGATCCCTCACAGGTGGAGGCGCTGTCACTTGAAAGAATCACAAACACCCCTGGATCCCTCACAGGTGAAGGCGCTGTCACCAGAAAGAATCATGTACACGCCAGGATCCCTCACAGGTGGAGGCGCTGTCACCAGAATCACGTACACCCCAGGATCCCTCACAGGTGGAGGTCGCTGTCACCAGAAACACGTACACCCCAGGATCCCTCACAGGTGGAGGCGCTGTCACAAGAAAGAATAACGTACACCCCAGGATCCCTCACAGGTGGAGGTGCTGTCACAAGAATCACGTACACCCCAGGATCCCTCACAGGTGGAGGCGCTGTCACAAGAAAGAATCACGTACACCCCAGGATCCCTCACAGGTGGAGGCGCTGTCACAAGAAAGAATCACGTACACCCCAGGATCCCTCACAGGTGGAGGCGCTGTCACAAGAAAGAATCACGTACACCCCAGGATCCCTCACAGGTGGAGGCGCTGTCACAAGAATCATGTACACCCCAGGATCCCTCACAGGTGGAGGCGCTGTCACCAGAATCACGTACACCCCAGGCTCCCTCACAGGTGGAGGCACTGTCAACACATTCATATACACCCCAGGATCCCTCACAGGTGGAGGCACTGTCACCACATTCATATACACCCCAGGATCCCTCACAGGTGGAGGCACTGTCACCACATTCATATACACCCCAGGATCCCTCACAGGTGGAGGCGCTGTCACCAGAAAGAATCACGTACACCCCAGGATCCCTCACAGGTGGAGGCGCTGTCACAAGAATCATGTACACCCCAGGATCCCTCACAGGTGGAGGCGCTGTCACAAGAATCATGTACACCCCAGGATCCCTCACAGGTGGAGGCGCTGTCACCAGAATCACGTACACCCCAGGCTCCCTCACAGGTGGAGGCACTGTCACCAGAATCACGTACACCCCAGGATCCCTCGCAGGTGGAGGCACTGTCAACACATTCATATACACCCCAGGATCCCTCACAGGTGGAGGCACTGTCACCACATTCATATACACCCCAGGATCCCTCACAGGTGGAGGCGCTGTCACCAGAAAGAATCACGTACACCCCAGGATCCCTGCAGCGGAGGATCCGACCATCTTTGATTCTGGCCACTACAAGGTTTTTCAACCTTCACTTAACAGTGCAGAGAAACAAGAGTTCAAATTACGAAAACGTAAAATCCAAATACATTTTCTTCTTTCTTATTAACATAAATATACATGTCCTGTATATTATACCTTTTATTTTTCCAATACGGGTAAGTTAACAAACTCTGCTCACGTTTTAAGTCCACACTACCAAGAATCTTTTGCCCAAAACAAAGATGGCTCCCGGTTGCTTTCCGTCCGGTGACGTACCAGCGGTCGGCTCTGTGCTGCTGTGACAGGTAGTGGTGCGCGCGCCGCTGCCGGCCAGTGTCCTTCAGACGTTCCCTTCAGCGCGGTGCAGCAGAGCCAGGCGATGAGTTCCAGTACCGGGGTGCGAGGTGAGCGGTGAGCGGGCCTGCCGGTGTCCCATGTCAGTCACACGCCCCCCCCCCACGCGTGGTCAGGGAGCACCTCGGCGTGTTACTTTCTCCGGGATAAAAGTTTCCTACTGCCCGTGCATAGCAATGGCTTGAGACGCTCACTCAGCCCCCCTCCGAGTCCCTGGTGGGAACATGCACATGTTGGTGGGTGTGAGGGGACACTTTCTCCTGCACTGCACTGCACTCATATTCCTCGCTGTAATGGCACTGACTGCATATATCAGGCCCGCGTGTAATGGGGGCACTGCAGCAACACACAGCCTGGCACTAGACTGACAAATGTGTGTACTGTATGTTCATTAATATAGTATGTGCATTAATATAGTATGTGCATTAATATAGTATGTGCATTAATATAGTATGTGCATTAATATAGTATGTGCATTAATATAGTATGTGCATTAATATAGTGTGTTTGTGTGTGTGTGTATATATATATATGTATATATATATATATATATATATTTATATATATATTTTGTGTGTGTGTATAGTCCAGTTGCGATAAATGAGTACTTCAGTATTAGGTGATACCTTTTTAATTTGGTTCTATGACATTAATTGTTAGTCCAAATAAAAAAGGTATCACCTAATACTGGTGTGTGGGTGTGTGTGTGTATATATATATATATATATATATATATATATATATATATATATATATATATATATATATACACACACACACACACACACACACACACACACACACACACACACACACACACACACACACACACACACACACACACCCCCACACACACACACACCCCTGTCCCAATTGCATGGCCTAAAAAAGTATTTGTATCTTGAACATATAAAGGGCTATTTATCAATCTCTTAATTTGGTGGTAAATTCATACCAGTCAAAATATGTATCTGCGTGTTAGGACAGGGGTGTGCAAACTTTTTCCCATGCGCACCCATGCCTGCACTCGGCCCCTCGCGCATCCCTGCTTGACCCTGGCGTTAAATGGCGCGCGTTGCCATGGAGACGCGGCATCAATTGCCGTTGTGGGTCATGTGTTGTCACATGACCCCGAGGCGTCATTTGACGCGGGGGAGAGCAGGCAGGGGGGTGTCGCAGTGCAGGAAGTTTGTGCACCCCTGTGCTAGGATATGGTGTTCTACATTGGGCTTTATTGCTGTGTATGCGTTTCTTCAGAAACAGAGCTGTCAATCACTGCTTTGCTTGTAGCACTTTATGGGGCCTGACTTCGGGAATTAGAGCGGTGAATGACACCTCCTTCTGAAGATGTTCTGCAGCAACCACAGGCTTTCTGACCTCATGGTGAACGAGTGGCATCCTGCACTGGTACACAACTGATACTGTAGGTTATGATAACTTTAGGGTACTCAATATTTAATTATGACTATAAACACAGATCTGACAGCTAATTGAGAAATCCTTATACTTACATTCAATCTGTGGTAACAAGTTCCCTGTCCTTACTATCCTGTGGCATGTTTAATCGGTCTGTAGACATTTCAGGTATAAACCCACCCAAAACACAACTAATAGAAACCAACTGCTGAGACCCATGTTCAGTGATACTCCTTGTTTATTGTAGCGCGAGTGAAACTGCATTCCTCCCAGCCAGTGCTTTTTTTTCTTTAAAAAATGCTTGATTTTTGCTTTCCTACACTGCAGGTCTTGATTCGATCACAAATCTTGTTCACAGTTTTGGGTGTGAGACAGGAGGGCTGGGTCTACCATGCCTTATGTCCTATTACAAGGCAGCCCAAACAAGCCAACTAATACTATGGCACTCTAATCCAGTCCACAGATGTTGGGTATCATTGGAAACAGATTTAGTTGCCCCTGTTGAATTAAGTAATCTTCTATGGTCCCCAGTGAGAAAGAGACCCGAAATATTCAAATCCAGCCAAATTATAGCCCACTCACTCAAATTATGGGACTCTGTTGCGATTCGACACTTCCTTACAACACGTAATACACTTATGACACCACTATATGACAACCCAGAATTTGGCCCAGGAATGGGCCTTAATAGGGTTATAGACTGGAAAATAGCAGGTGTCACAAGATTAAAAGATGTAGGTTCAGAGGGATTTCCCAGACCCTTCGAATATTTCCACAAAGAAAAGGCTATCCCAAACAATCAGTTCCTCCAATACCTTCAATTGAAGGCCTTTTATAACAAAATCCGACCCCCCAAATTGCTTACTAGATTTGATTCACTTTGTCTAGCAGATAGTAACACATCTGGACTGATATCTAAACTGTATGGGTACTTTGTTAGCCCTCCTGCTCATATGAAATGTACTTTTTTGTTGTCTGTCATGTCACACTGGGTTCAAGAAGAGTTTGCCCAGTCAGACCCCCCCTATATGACCTTTCCATTATTTTTATTGGCTCTCTCCAGGATACAGGCAATGAAAACACTTGGCATATCCCCATTGAGAGGCTGCCAAGAAATTGATTACAAATTTAATGTCCAAAAAATACAAGCAGCTTAATCTTTGTCTGTCCCTTTTTGCCAAGGTAGGAAAGAAAATTAGTATGCAGTTAATCCTATAAAAGGTCAATTTCTATCTCGGGTGGAACATCCAGAAGAGGGGACCTCTCAAGTGACAATTGAAGCTTTGAACTAGAAGAAAGCGGCAATTTTTTTTTAACTGGCTTTGCATTTGATGATTCAGCTTTGGAAGCTAAAGCATGCAGCACAATTGCCTACCGATCAAATGACTATTTCTGTATCCTGTATAAAGGACACTGTTATGTAAAGTGTTGAAACAAGCAGTCTTAGAAGAGGTCTTGATCTCGGACTGGCCTAGGTGAGAAGACTCCTGAGGAATCAAGAATGCAGTTTCAGTTACGTACTGCAGGTGAACATTGAGAATCCTCTGATCAAGATATCTACAGTATAAAGAGGAATCTCACTTCAATGTGGAACTAGTAAATCCACCAATTAAAGTGATGAAAGATGCACTGTAGATTGAAGATCTAGAGGAAGAAGTTCATAGAACATTTTAATTAATCTTGGGGCCTTAGAAAAAAAAAACGTTTTCCAGTCCAGAAAATCAAACGCAGGATATGGCACATCCTTGCCATTAAAAAGACCACAGCCTTTCTAAGGTATATAACTACTACATGTTCAATAACATGGAAGACTTGGTTTGACATGGAGTATGGGCCTAGACTGAAGCGAAGTACGATCTCTACACGGGTCTAAGTGATCTCAATGTGACCATGCTGATGGCAGCGTAAAAAATTGGTCCGGTCGCGTTCTATGCGGAGATAGAGGGCCAACCCCGCGCCTCCTTACCTACCTTCCCCCCCACCACCTCCTCCCTGGAAGCTCTCTTCTCCGCAATTACGGTATTTGGAAAACATCATTACCTCCTGATGACACGTTTTTATGTCAAGATGGAAAGAAGGGTGGAATGTCCTGGGGAAATCATTCTGGCACCCTCGGGCTTACGTGCAAATATGCAGTAACAATGGCTTTGCTCTCCATCGCCATGCTGATATGGGTCGGGTATATAGAGGAAACTTTAGAGAAGGGAGTCAAAACAGCATCAATCTTAAATGCACTGGTGGAATTAAAGTTGGCAACAGGTTACATTGCAGAACCTCAAAGGATGGCTTGGTCTGTTGTCCTTGGCTGAAAGAAGCGCATTAGGCCTCGATTTTATAGTTGCTCCGGCTGTGCGCGTGCACGACCTCATGACGTCACTCGAGCGATGCACACGCGAAACCTGCACTGCAGGCATCGGGGGTGAGAACAATGTAACATGAGCGGTTCACCCTCATTGGCTGAACTGCTGCGGACAGTGCGCGCCAAGATCAATTTCAAAAGACTTTGAAAAATCGCGCGCTTACACGCAGCAGTCTTGCATGCACTAGTTGCGCCTTCATTATAATCATGTCCTTATGGTTGATAAGTCAAGGCGCAAGTGTGACCCACAGGATCATGCTGAGAATCCGTATGGTTCTACTTCAGTACTGTAAAGTACTACAAGTTAGCCTTGCATTCGCTCACCCAAGCTTTGGTCAAAAATTCTTCAGGCGTTTGCGCTATATGAAGCGTATATGTTTTGGCCTGTTACTCATTCCTCCCTATTTGCTATTGCTTGAGTATATTCCTTACAGTAGACACTGCCATGAAGGCAGTGTCAGAAATAGGGAAAATGTGTCAATGCCATAATTCTTTTTGTGGAGACTATTCATGGCAGTGGGCACTTTTTTGTATTTTTATTTATTTTTACCGAAAAATGGCTTTTTCTACCATAGCGAAAGGGGAGGAGGTACTAACCAGTGCCCAATGCCACAAATGTATTTCAGGAAAAGAAAAAATGATGGTAAGCGAATTATACATTCTCCCTTTCTTGCCAGCTGGGTGACACTGGAATTTTTATTTTTTTTAATACCCATTTATATTCCTTTTATATCAAACATTTCCGTCTGGACCGAGTTTCCTCCTTTTACTCCCTAGAATGTCTTACTAGACCCACTTCTGTATTACAGGTTGATACAATTAATCTTTCTCTAAATATCCTGGGATTTAAAGCTCCAATACTAATTAGAAAAGAGAACAATAAAACCTGGACTGGGTCCACCAGTCCCACCAACCAGGGTTTTCTTCAACCCCATCATTTGCAACGAACGTTAATGAAAACACAACACACAAACCAGCTAAAATATGTGAGCAATATGTGATTTTTAAATTTGTGAATAGGGATCCAAAGTACTGAACATAATAAATAGTAGTGCATGTAATAAAAATGTAGGAAATTGTTTGTCTTCTTTTTCTTATACTTGTGCTGCTCCTTCTTTATCCCTGAATCGCTCCAAGAAGTAACTGATGCTACCAATTGTACACAGGTTTGTGCTACAAACAGTCCAGAAAAATCACTGCACAAAGTCCCAAGCTGGGACGAAACGCGTCAGAGTTCTCTCTGAAGCAGATTTTTCAATGTATATGCACTAATTAAAAACAACCTTTTATTTTATTTGCGTGTGGACCTTCTACTTTCATACCCCAAAGGCCGCAGTGAACCGCCTCATTATCCTATTTTTGTCCTTCTTGATCCTCCTGCAGGCCTTCAATACCCCAAAGGGAGAAAGAGTGCTTTTGTCTGTCTATTCTACCGGTTTAACACCGTACCGCCTATTTCGCAGATTTGTCATTAATGTGTTAAATTCTTTTCGAGGGACATAATCTGTTTGTCAGGAAACTAGATTCCATCATTGGGGGAACCTCCGGAGGGAAGTCTGTGTCTTTTTAACAGGAAAGGATTTGATAGCCCTCAGGCATACTTTAGATATGGGGTAACGGCCGAGGCGTGAGAGCTTGTAGGCCTGGAAAATTGCTATTGGTTTATGGCAATAATTACCACTGCTAATACATTGACTACTGGGTAGCAGTGCTGTTAAAGTGTACGCTTTGGCTATAGTAGAAGCACCCCCTTCCGCACCTCGGCGCAGCGCACACTCGCATGCAGCAGGAGAGTTCCTGTCCAACAGGGAGGCGTGTTGAGGGGGGCGGGGCCACGACATCACGGAGCTGGTTCGCCCTCCTTGGGAGAACCGCTCACGTGACATGGCCGTCGCGCGGGAAATACACCTGTTAGTAGCGCCGTGTGTGTGAACGCATTAGTGCACACTATACACCAATACACTATCGTCCTAGTGTTTGTTTTCGGTGCGAGCTATGTAGCTTGCGCTGTCTCATGCACTGGCTGCAGCCTAATGGTACAAAATACACAGTGCCACTTTTTTCACTCTTTCATGTCTTTATTTACAAACCTACAGCAGGATCTATTTTGAAAGCCCCCCCCCTTTTTTTGCTGTAAAAAAAAAATCTTGCTTAAGTCTCTCTCTAAAATATAGAACTTTCCTCATTGTTGTAGATCTGCTTTTTTTTTATTTTTCTTAATTCGGCCCATTCTCAAGTTTATTTTATTAAAATGTTCTTACTTTGAGATCAATGACCAAAGGCAACATACTGTACACAGGCCATATTTACTAAGTGGTGCTACTACTCCAAAATACACCTTCCAGTGCCGGAACACCCCTTCAAATGAGTATGCCTGGAAGATTGACGTAGTGCCGTAAATGTGGCCGTTGACTGAAAGGTAGATCTGCTTTGTGAATTTGTCTTAAAATCAGGTGAAGGAAGACATGAAGGTTTTGACTATGAACATGCAATGCTTATTGAACAGAGATTAGATAACAAATTATTTCTTCATTCCTCTTAACCCCTATTGCTCTCTCTTTCTTGGACAGAGTGGGTTACCGTTGCCTCTTTGACTGTCGGTGCTGCTGCTGTAGGATATCTGACTTACAAAGCCCTCTTCTGCAAAGACAAATGCTGCAAATCCATGGTAAATCTAGAGATCCAGAAGGACAATCCCAAGGTGGTGCATGCGTTTGACATGGAAGACTTGGGAGATAAAGCGGTTTACTGCCGCTGCTGGAGATCAAAAAAGGTGAGGTCCTTACACTGGTTTTGATATATAGATGCAAGCGCTGGCTGGTATAATGGCACGAACCCTAGTAAGCTTAATGAGCAATTGTTAGTCTTGTGAGTTGTGTGTGGTTCAGTCCCTGGCCCACTGGTAAAACTATTTATGTTTGTTTGTGATTTTTAGCCTGCGCTGTAGTAGACAAAACATCCGTAAAAGCTGCTTTATAGGGATAGTTTGCTCAAATATTTGGCGTTTGGCTAGAAGTGTACAGTACATATTACAGTTTGCATACCTGTGCTGCCTAGTATGAAATATACTACTTGGCTAATAAAATGCCTTGTTCACAGTGGGGGTTATTCATTAATCTGTGATAATGCCCCAATTATCACTATGGCAGTTGAATGACTAACCTCCATTGTCTTAATTTGGGCAGCAGAATTCTTTATGGCAAGCAAGCCTTTTATCCCTGTTAGCCGAGCCAGTGCAGCTACCGGCACCCCCTACGGGGGGAGGTATTTCCAGAAGCAGGCTGTTCCCGGAGCTGCTCTAGGTTTGCAACCTAATGGGTTTCAGCTCTGGAAAACCCCTGCTTCAAACCTGTTAAAAATGTAAACAATAAAAAAATGTCTAAACGGCAGCGCTTGGATTGCTGCTTTTAAGTTATTCCCAATACTGTACTAGCGGTAGAGGAGTTTGGTATGAAATACATTCAAAGGCGCAGCAAACCAATACAAATGTGTATCCTGACTGCCAGTGGTGTATTTATTGTAATTCATAAACTTTTTAGTGTTCAATTAATAAAGGGTTTTTATAGTTGCATACATTGGCTAAAAAAAGCCTGCTGCAGCACCCATGTAGTTTACAATTAAGCAGATTTTTGCCAATCTGTTTTATTTAATCTTTTAGCATGATTTATGAGCCAATTGGTACCTACCATACAGAAACCATCTTTGGCAAGTAGTGACTTCAACACACATTTTCCATTCAAACCACAAAATAAATATTAGGATTTGGGTATATTTATTGAGGAGACAAGAATAAATGTGAATTTGTTTAGCCCTTGATATTAACGTAGAGGCCATTGTTAAGTCTTCCACAATATTAATTGCTCTTCCCCATGGCTTTTTAATTTAATGCCGGGGGATTGCGTGAGGCCCCTGCAACACTTCACTTACCGGTATTCAGGCAGCTGTGTAACGCGTCGCCATGGCACACCACGCGGCATGTGACGTCACACGCGTCAAATGCCGCCGCGGGTGGTGTGCCGGGGCAAGGAATACAGGGCGGCGCAGCAGCAAAAGTTTGCGCTCCCCTGCCCTAGATAATAAATGTCTCACTGGACCAAGTGAACGCAATGTCTTGACCATTAAGGTTATTAAACCACTTTAGTGACAGATGGACATACATTGCACCTAACATGGGGACTGTGTAAGAGCACTCATACATGGGAGATCAACATGTTCTCTTCGGCATTAGGAGGAGAGCTATGGAGTCGCGTAAAACTGCAGACTGAATTGTGACGCAGGAAGCAAAAACGTTGTGGCCTCTGCCACAAACCCCATGGCACTGAAGCAGTTTTATGTTCATTTCCCCTTAAGCTACTTGTAGGATCTATGTCTGTAGTCACATTAAAGATGCCTCCACATTGCTCGGTATACGTTACTACATATGACAGCATTGTTCTGTAAGCAGTCTTTACTCCAAATTTGCTGGGTTTTTTTTTTGTTTTCCCCTATTGACTAATTGAACACACTTTTTTTGAAAATATAGAAGATAACTTATTAGAAATGTGTTTTTTGACGTTACCCGTTTTTGAATATTTTCATTCGCCAACACAGTATTTGTTGAATCTTCTGAAGGGTCTTTTCCTTTTTCCAGTTCCCACTATGTGATGGCTCTCACACAAAACACAATGATGAAACTGGTGACAACGTGGGCCCCCTGATCATCAAGAAAAAAGAATCTTAAGTGAAATATTAAAAGCCGCCGGCAACAATCCGTGTAATCCTAGTGTTACCTGCAATCTTTATGGAGAATGAAACCAAGGTCCTTCTTCATTTTCTTTACAGAGGAATCTTCTCTTGAACGCAGGCAACTGTTTAGATTTCTTCTGCCATCTGCCTTAGATGTTTAAGTCCTTTAGTGATGGAAGGGTCAGTAACTCATTGTCTGACGGTGCGTTAAAGACCTTCTCCTGCACTGCAGTAGGTAAATACCACTGTGCGTTCTGTTTTCATTTCTGTGGGTTAAATTGTGTTTTTCTGCTCTTTCAACTTTAAAGTATTGAGTCTTTGTAAACTGCGAATGACATTGGAATGTAAAAGATGCCAAGGCATTAAATTATTTACAAAATCTTATGTGGGTTGTGTGTGAATATTTAAATGATGTGGAGATATCTTGTCTGCAAAGCAGTAAAGGAGCTTACATTATATGCATGAAACTTTGCATAAATCAGAAATTTATCAAATCATTTCACATCTGTTAACTTTGTTTATGTGACTGCTTTTCAAGCCACCAATACCAACCTGCATACAAATATATATTCTATTTTTGAATAAAAAAATGCAGTGCTCGCTGTCCTACATCTTTAACTCTCCTTAGTTAGTGTAGTTCTCTTTGCCGCTCCCAATCTCCCGTGATCAGCGGGGCAAATCCATACATACAAAAAAGGGGCGCAAAAGAGAAACATACTAATTTTGTTAACATAATGCAATTTTATATATGTAAAAATTGAACAAAATACACTTACATAAAAGGTGGATCACAATGATCCTATCATCCAAAAGTCCACTGATGGTCGGGCTCCTTCAATCGGAAACCCAGCGATCATTCAAAGTCCCAGATGGAAAAAAGGGGCAAAATCCAACTCAAAGAGTGATATTAAATGCCAGATGCAACTTTCAGTCGGCGTCCTCGTGGAGTTTGGATGGCAGCTTCTGCGTCCGTCGTCACGGGCGGTCCATCGCTGCATATGACCTCACCACGTGTTTCGTGTCAGAGCGACACTGCATCAGGGGGTTGGTCCTTTGCTCCGCAGGCTCCAGTTAAATACAAAAGCTAGGTAATATGACCTATGGGTATCTTACCGAAGAATTTATTCATAGCTGTCCAATTAGTGTTTACCGAATCTTATCACCGCCCAACATTTGGGCGAAAAATGATCATAAAACCTTAAAACATTGCCAGTACAATATCTATTACCACGAACCACAAATGATGATGAAAAATACAAAATACCAAAACAACCTAATAATTACAAACATATACCACATAATACCACAATGAACATAAACACAACCTATCATAAATCTGGGGTGGGGAACCTTTTTTCTGCCAAGGGCCATTTTGATATTTATAAAATCATTCGAGGGCCATACAAAATTATCAACTTAAAAATTAGCCTGCTATATTTGGTCAAACATTTAATTAACTCACCCCTAATGTGATAACTGGAACTGCTTCTCTTTGGGTGACTGACTGACTCTTGGGCGGTGGGTGACTATGACTGACTGCGGGTTGGTGTCTGCACACGTACACACACCAGGTAGGGGGGAGGGAAATCAGACTCAGACCCACTCTCAGACTCTCAGGCCCACTCTCAGACCCACAGATTCTCAGACCCACACTCAGACTCTCAGACCCACTCTCAGACCCACACTCAGACTCACACTCTCTCAGATGCGCACACACACACACACATATACATACACACACACACACACACACACACACATATATACCCCTACACACACACATATATACACATACACACACACATATATACACATATACACACACACACACATACATACTCTGACGTGCACACACACACACATACATACACACACACACACACATACACATATATATATATATATATATACACACACACACACACACACACACACACACACACACACACACACACACACATATATATACATACATTTAGCTGAGCCTGACATTCTCTCCCATAAACAGGGAGGTGTGGCCAGAGTGACTTGATACAGCATGCTATCCCAGAAGGAAGTTCCTCAGCTTGTTTGCCGTCACTCCCTTCCTCTCCCTCCTCCCCCTCCTCTTCTCCTCTCCCTCTCCCCCTCCTCCTCTCCCCCATCCTCCTCTCCTCCCCCTTCCTCTCCCCTCCAGCAGAGCCTGCAGTGGTTTAGGCTCCTCGGGTTGAGCTGACAGCCGAGTGCAGAGCCGCTCTGCTCCCTGTAAACCCCGCACTGGCTGTCCTCTGGTAGTGCGCAGCTCAGCACAGCGCGGGGCATGCTGGGTTGGGGCTTCCCCGCCCTCAGTCCCAAGTTGGGGAGAGCGGGCTCACAGGCAGCAAGCCGGACACCCTGCTTGCCCTGCGGGACCTCTGCGCTGCGCATGCTGAATCGCTGCCAATTTTTTTTTTTAAATATAAAGGGCAGGGCCGCACGGGGGCCGGACCAAATCATTTCGCGGGCCTTATGCGGCCCGCGGGCCGGACTTTCCCCACCTCTGATATAAATGAATAGCTGACTAAAGTGTGTGTGTGTGTGTGTGTGTGTGTGTGTGTGTGTGTGTGTGTGTGTGTGTGTGTGTGTGTGTGTGTGTGTGTGTGTGTGTGTGTGTGTGTGTGTGTGTGTGTGTGTGTGTGTGTTGTACCATCAATACATATAAAGACATAAAATAAATTAAAAAACTGGAAAAAACCTTTACCCATTGCATGGATAATATCCCCAAAATGGGTTATGAATTATAACCTACAGTTATATTTGGACTAGAGAAACATAAACACTTGTCCTTTAGAAAGATCAATTTCAACCCAACGAACTACTTGGCAAATGAGTATTTACCTAAATGTGTGATCACCATCTATATAAAGCATGATTCTAAGAAAATCTTGATACTAGCTACAGAAATTGTCTTAATACAGCAAGTAAATGTCTTGGTAAGACTAAGGCTGCGCTTATACAGCCGGCGACGCAACCGATGACGTCATCCGTCGACATTGCGACAAATTGTATTTGGAAGTTTAGGCGATGTCACTGGATGACGTCATAAAAGGGGAGGGCAGAGGCACGGAGAAGCTCTGGGTTGGCCGCAAGGGTAGACAGTCACCAAAAAAATCAAATATCCGTGACTACCAGATTTCTGATAGCAACGTCGCTTTGTCGTCGTCGCGTGCACTATAAGCGACGGTGACAATGCATTTGTTTTGCCGCGATGTCGCGTCGCCGGCACTAAGCGCAGCCTAAGAATATGTTAATGCAAAATGTACACAATATCTTAATACAATAGTAGAAGGGAGCTTGATACCTTAATACACAATTAAAACAGGCATCTGACCTCTCGTGTATTCTTGTATTCCCACTATCTTTAGAAAGCATGAAGCTGAAAGAAACCGATACAAACTACAGAGAATATCTTAATGCAACAAGTAAATATCTTAGTGACCCTGGGAATGTCTTAATACAATAACAGAATATACAGTGGAACTTGATACCTTAATACACAGATAAAACAGGCATCTGACCTCTTGTGTATTCTTATAAATGAGACCTATAATATATACAGTATATATTCCACTAAAGAGAACACTGGAATGAACAACCTTGGTCTTATTAATTCTTATCACTTCAAAAAGGGAACCAGTTCAATTAATTCAGTAAGACCCCCCGGGTGCTTTACTTCCGAGAGTGTAGATCCAAAATTGTTCCCTTTGGAGTAGGAGATTCTCTCTATTACTTCTCCTGGGATCTCATGGAACAACTTCTACCCTCTGAAGTGTAATCCATCTACATTGCCCTCATGGTGAATTAAGAAGTGGTGTGCCAGGTTGTGAATCTTTCTGCCTTTTGCTAAATTGGATTGGGCATTTTTTATTCCATTGACGTGTTCACACATCCTAACTTTTAGTGGTCTGCTCGTTTTTCCTACATACAAAAGATTGCATGGACAATTGATAATGTATATTACAAATGTAGTGACCTGAAATAGAGTGGAAATTGTCCCGTGTCCTGAAATATTGACCTCAAGAGAAAGGAGACAAGAATGTGGAAAAACACGACAACAGTGCGTTACCCAAATAACATCACATATGTTTAGACCGAGCAATTTAATACTCCAAATTGGAGAGATATAAGAATAAAATAATGTACACAATCGTACATCAAACAGTGTAAAACATGTATTGAGTGCTATTTGGCACTCCAATAAAACAATGCTCCGCCGATTGGAAAAATTGGAATCCTACTCACCAGAGGTGACTAGGACATACGCCTTATTATAATTTGGTCTTTAGCTAGAGTTAGCCGCTGGCAGTTGGGTGCATCGCGTCAGTAACCTCGAGGAGATCCTCCTTCCGTGCTCAATGCTTCCGGAGTCTCACCGATCGGCTCCTCTGCTGACGTCACCGCTGGTACTCATGGCTACGGAGTCCTTGCTACGCCAAAATGTCCAACGCGCTTCAAAACTCCTAATCGTGGGTTTCTTCGTCAGGGATGGATTCTAAGTGGGTATGTGCTGGTATATATACCCAAAACTTTCATATTAATCACTTAATCTAAATAGAATATTGGCTAACGGCCATTAAAGCTGCATTAGCCTATACTGCATCATAGAACTATAATTCATTAATTAATACACACATTATTGTAATCATTACGACAAAAAACATTCCATTTGTAAGACACTTTGAGATCTATTTGTCCAATTGCCAAAGTATGAATAATATAAATATATCATCTACTATTAGACTTTGACCATAGGAAACTCATTAGTTGATCAATAAAGAGGCAGAATAGTTTTGACAAACATCAGAATATTTCTAGGTGAAGATTTTATATATTATAAGTTGTAAACTCGTATGATAGGGTTATATCTTATCTATATATAATAAAAGTGAATGTTGTGAGTCTGGTACTAGATGCGGTGAATCTGGTTGGTCCTCAGCCTCTGGCCAATCAGATTGGTGGCTGTAAGGATTTGGGGATCGCGGCGCCCGCGTCCCAGCCCCTCCTCACCTTCTCTGCCTTCCACTGCTTCCGTGGTGAGTGCCCCTCGCTGGCGCCGCTTACCTCCTGCTGCCCTGGAGGTTTCCCTCCTGGGTCTTCCCTCTCCCATGCGGCTGCCGTGTGTCCCGGGCGCGCGCGTGAACAGCGTGCGCCGGGTGAAGATAATTTATTCACTGCTCTAGCAGTGAGACCACGCCCCCAGCAGTCGAACTGGACCTTCTGCCAAAATAAAAGTATTCACCTGCCTGCCAATCAAGCGGACCTATCCAGGATGGCTCCACACACTCCTCCAGGTCTGCCTCAACTTCTCATTGGTCAGCCGCACTTTATATTGCCTGTCCTGTCACTCACTCATTGCTCCGCTTTCTCTCAACCCAGGGGGAGCATGTGGGAAAAAAACAACAGGAAAAAACACACTAAGTGCAGACAATAAAGTGCAATGGTTAAACTATATTTGAAGCTTGGCTCTTATGTGCTGCCTACTCACAAAATGTCAGTAGGATAAAGACAGTGGCGGGATAGGTGGAGTCTGGTGAGTCTTTCAGGACACAGACAGGAAGCAGCTAGGACTTGGATATCAGCTGCTTCCTGTCTGTGTCCTGAAAGACTCACCAGACTCCACCTATCCCGCCACTGTCTTTATCCTACTGACATTTTGTGAGTAGGCAGCACATAAGAGCCAAGCTTCAAATATAGTTTAACCATTGCACTTTATTGTCTGCACTTAGTGTGTTTTTTCCTGTTGTTTTTTTCCCACATGCTCCCCCTGGGTTGAGAGAAAGCGTATCGATCATCTGGGACCAGCCAAGACAGTCCCTTCCAGAGGGTCTGAACAGGGGGTTACAACTTTAAATATATTTTTTCACAGTTGCACTATTTTTAGTCACTTTAAATTTAACACTATTATATGTGTATTATATATTCATTGTATTATTAGTGAACACTAGTATTCCATTAGTGCCTGTTTTCACCATCACTTTGTCACTCACTCATTGCTCGATATAGTTTCCACTAGGATTACTACTCTGGCATTCTCTCTCTTATTCTCTCAGGTTACGACTTGGCTTGGCGACGTCTATCTCTGGCTCTCGACCCCTGCTTGGACAACGACCTTCCGGAATTCTCCAATCCCTGACCTTGGCTAAACGGCAACCACGATGGCACTTCTTCACCGGTACCGGCGAGTATTGCTAGCTAACATCACCTGGCCTGGCAACGCCTAAAACACCACACTCCGGACATGCTCCTTTTGCTGCGGGTGCGTGCCCATATACGTTCCTCACCTCAGTAGAAGGGACGGGTCTGGTCTGCGGGCAGCACCGGCGTAACATTATGTCGAGCCAACAAGACGCAGACCAGACTGATGTGGACTCTATGATGACGGCCATGTACCAACAAATCCAGGCCTTAACGGATCAAGTGGCTCTCCTCTCCCAACAGGTACAGGACCTTTCTCTACAGGCACCACCTGCGGCTGCACCGCCGGCACAGTCAGATTCTACATCCACTTTATCCTCAGCTCCGAAGATTCCGGCTCCGAAGCCCTACGCAGGGGATCCCCATGCTTGTCGTGGATTTCTCAACCAGTGTGAGATCCAGTTCGAGTTGGCTCCGCAGCTGTATTCTACTGGTCGGAAAAAGGTAGCTTATGTATACAGTTTGCTCACAGGTAATGCACTGGCATGGGCCTCCCCGAACTGGGAACTGCGTCCTGATATTACTCGAGATTACGCAGCCTTCAGACGAGACTTTTGACAGGTCTTCGATACCCCCGCACGACAAGAGACTGCTTCTGATTCCCTGCTGCAGCTTACACAGGGACGTCGGCCTGTGGCCCAATATGCCTTGGAATTCAGGACCATAGCAGCTGAAACTCGTTGGGGTCAGGAGGCCTTAGTCTCCGTCTTCTGGAAAGGCCTATCGGACTCCCTGAAGGATGAACTTGCTTCTCAACCCAGGCCAGGACTTCTGGAGGACCTAATCACCCTGTCCATTCGTATGGACCAGCGTCTTCAGGTACGCCGCGCTGAGCGTCAGCATCCCCGGTCTACGCCTCTCCGTGCTCCTTTCTCCAGGTTCTCTACAACCTCGAGACCCGTCTTCTCCCCGCTGCCTGCGCTGGAAGCCCCAGAGCCGATGCAACTCGGAGTCCAGCAACCTCGGGCACCATTACGACAATTTCGCTCAACCGGAGAGTCGTGCCATCATTTGCGGATCTTCTGAGCAGCGTACCCGTGACAGTCCACCATCTCCGGGAAACGACCAAACCCAGTGAGTACGAAGGGGCGCTCCCTGGGTGCTAAATCTCCTTGTCCCCTATCCAGAAGGGAGCTCCCTAAAAAATTGACCATTCCCGTCTCCCTTTCTGGCCCTACCTTCCGCACCTCCACAGCAGCATTTATCGATTCCGGCGCAGGAGGGAACTTCATGGATCAGACCTTTTCTGAACAAAATCAGATTCCACTTTCTAAGAAGAAGTCCCCCGTTGCCTTGGTCAGGATTGATAATCGGCCACTCACTCCAGCATATATCTCCTTGGAGACCGGACCTGTCACCCTTTCTACTCACTCTCATAAAGATACCCTGGGCTTTGACATGATTCATACCCCGGGTACACTGGTCACGCTTGGCCTGCCCTGGTTGCAGAAGCACAATACGCGCATCGATTGGATATCCCCTAATCCAATTGACTGGAGGTCAAGGTCAGAGGAATTTTCTTTGTCTATGGAACGTCCATCCCATCTACTAGCTAACACATCCAATCCTCAGAGGGAGTTACCTTCCCCTTACGCAGAATTTTTGGACGTTTTTAGCCAGACGCAATCTGAGCTCTTACCCCCTCATCGTTCCTACGACTGTCCGATTGACCTGGTACCTGGATACACCTTGCCAAAGTCCAAATCTTATCCTCTCTCGTTGCCCGAGACGGAAGCCATGGGTGAATATATTTGTGAGAATCTAAAGCGTGGCTTTATACGTCATTCCAACTCTCCCGCGGGGGCCGGATTCTTCTTCGTCAAGAAGAAGGATGGTACTCTCAGACCGTGTATTGATTACCGGGGTCTGAACCATATTACGGTGAAAAATCGTTATCCACTTCCACTCATCTCCGAACTCTTCGACAGGCTTCAGGGGGCCAACCTCTTTACCAAACTTGACCTCCGTGGGGCATATAACCTCATCCGTATCCGAGAAGGCGATGAATGGAAAACTGCCTTCAACACCCGTAGCGGGCACTACGAATACCTAGTGATGCCCTTCGGTTTGTGCAATGCACCAGCAGTTTTCCAGGATTTTATCAATGACATCTTTCGGGATGTCCTTAATCGCTTTGTGATTGTCTACCTGGATGACATCCTTATTTTTTCCCAAAACTTACAGGACCATATCATCCACACGAAGTTTGTGCTTTCGCGCCTCCGAGAGAACCGGTTGTTTGCTAAAATGGAGAAATGCTTTTTTCACCAGTCTACCACTTCCTTTCTTGGGTACATTATCTCCAACAGAGGCTTGGCCATGGATGCAGAGAAACTGAAAGCCATCGTGGATTGGCCGCAACCCAATTCCCTCAAATCTATTCAGCGATTTTTAGGATTTTCCAACTATTACCGGAAGTTTATTCGTAACTTTTCCACCATCATCGCTCCTATCACGGCACTGACCCAAAAAGGTGCAGATCCTACATCTTGGTCACCCGAGGCAGTCACGGCTTTCAAAACGCTGAAATAAGCCTTTGTCTCTGCTCCCATCCTTTGACATCCGAACACTAATTTTCCATTCACCCTAGAGGTTGATGCTTCTGACTGTGGGGCTGGTGCGGTTCTGTCTCAGAAATTTTCTCTTCAGGACAAACTTCACCCTTGCGGGTTTTTCTCTAAAAAAAAATTCTCCAGCGGAGAGAAATTATGACATGGGCAATAGGGAACTTTTGGCTGTCAATTTGGCTCTTCAAGAATGGAGGCACCTTCTGGAGGGTTCAAAAGAGCCATTTACGATTCTCACGGACCATAAAAACCTGTTGTACATCGAGAATGCCAGCCGTTTAGGTCCTCGCCAAAGCCCGCTGGTCGTTATTTTTCTCCAGATTTAATTTTATTCTGTCATATATTCCCGGCACAAAAAACATCAAGGCGGATGCCCTCTCCAGACAATACTCTTCTGAAGAGAGACCGGGAAAGACCACCGAGTCCATCCTTCCTAAACAAAGGATCTTAGCGGCTGCGGCGTTCAAGAATCTTGAAAAGATCATCAAATCACAAAAACATCTTCCGACCGGTCTTGAGGTTCTGAAAGACACCTTGTACGTAGATCCCAAATTCGTTCCTGAGATACTCGACTGGGGACATGCTGCCCGTTCGGCAGGGCATCCAGGATTCAATAAAACGTTGGATCTCATCCGTTGCACTTTTTAGTGGCCCAATATGGCCAAAACCATTCTCGAATTTACACGGTCCTGTCCGGTATGTGCACGTAACAAGATTCCTCGTCAGAAACCTCAGGGTCTTCTCTTACCCTTACCTATTCCGGAGCGTCCCTGGTCACACATATCGATGGACTTTATTGTAGAGTTGCCTAGGTCGAATGGCATGAACACCATTCTTGTAGTAGTGGACCAGTTTTCCAAGATGGCACATTTTATCCCTCTTAAAGGATTACCCTCCTCACCCGCCCTAGCTGATATTATCTCCAAAGAGATTTTCCGAATCCATGGGATTCCCACATCCATCGTATCTGATCGGGGCTCTCAATTCGTCTCAAGATTATGGAGGAATTTCACCAAGAGACTGGGCATCTCATCTTCCTTTTCTTCTGGATATCACCCTCAATCGAACGGACAGACCGAGAGGGTTAATCAATCCCTCGAGAAATACTTAAGATGCTTTGTCTCTAACTCTCAGGATGACTGGGCAGAGTTACTTATCTGGGCTGAGTATGCCTTTAATTCCTCCAGCAACGAGTCTACCCGTGAGACTCCCTTCTTTATCAACTACGGATTCCATCCGGCTCGCCTACCTATTTCTACAATCTCCTCTGGAGTACCAGCCGTGGATGAACACATCGCCCTCCTATAGGACTCTTGATCCAGAATTCAATCTGCACTTCAAAAAGCCTCCTTGACATCTAAAAACCAGGCTGATCGTCACCGCCGACCTGCACCCAACTACAAACCCGGGGACAAGGTTTGGCACCATTCCAAGAATATCCATCTCAAGACTCCTTCCCCCAAATTGGCACCTAGGTTTCTGGGTCCTTTTCCTATCGTGGAGCAGGTAAACCCGGTTTCCTTCCGACTTCAGTTACCTCAAAGCATGAGATTCCCGAATGTCTTTCACACTTCGCTTCTCAAGCCCTTCATCTCCAGTAGCCTCTTTCCGGACCACACTTCTAAACCAGACCCTCTGATTGTACAGGGCAACGAGGTGTACGAGGTCCAGGCGTTACTAGATTCCCGTCTTTTGAGAGGTAAGGTCCACTTCTTGGTCCATTGGAAGGGTTTCAGACCCGGAGAGAGGTCGTGGATACCCCTTAAAGACATTCATGTACCCGGACTCCTCAAACGTTTCCGAAAGAAGTTTCCATCCAAACCATGGAAGGATCGTCCTGAGGCCGACCCTGAGGGGGCGGGGGGGGGTAACTGTAAGGATTTGGGGATCGCGGCGCCCACGGCCCGGCTCCTCCTCACCTTCTCTGCCTTCCACTGCTTCCGTGGTGAGTGCCCCTCGCTGGCGCCGCTTACCTCCTGCTGCCCTGGAGGTTTCCCTCCTGGGTCTTCCCTCTCCCATGCGGCTGCCGTGTGTCCCGGGCGCACACGTGAACAGCGCGCGCCGGGTGAAGATAATTTATTCACTGCTCTAGCAGTGAGACCACGCCCCCAGCAGTCGAACTGGACCGTCTGCCAAAATAAAAGTATTCACCTGCCTGCCAATCAAGCGGACCTATCCAGGATGGCTCCACGCACTCCTCCAGGTCTGCCTCCACTTCTGATTGGCCAGCCGCACTTTATATTGCCTGTCCTGTCACTCACTCATTGCTCGACATAGTTTCCACTAGGATTACTACTCTGGCATTCTCTCTCTTATTCTCTCAGGTTACGACTTGGCTTGGCGGACGTCTATCTCTGGCTCTCGACCCCTGCTTGGACAATGACCTTCCGGAATTCTCCAATCCCTGACCTTGGCTAAACGGCAACCACAACGGCACTTCTTCACCGGTACTGGCGAGTATTGCTAGCTGTATGTACTTAAATGACTTGCCTAGGCGCCACAGTTCCCTAGTAAATACACAGTGTTGTGATCAAATTCAAACAATAAATATAATAAAAATAAATAATGTTACCCAACAGGATACTTCTCAAACCTTCCAGGGAAATATGCTTTGATTTCCCACAGGTACAGTCGTAGTTGTTTGTGGAAAGTGAGCGACCCCGTCAGGAATACAACATGTAAATAAAAAACATATAAAGCAATAATTGTGCAGTATTGTGATTATTTTTTGGCTTGTTCAAGAATCTTGGCTCTTGGGGAAAACCTACTTACAGCAACATAGAAGAAAATTCGCATTTGTCTGACTCTGTCAGGTAGTGGAGAAATGATGAGGTTTCTTTAAGGTGTACTTATATCCCCACTTGGTCTTGACACATATGGATATGCTCAGAGTTGGTAAGATTCAAATCCCCATAAGGTATATGTGGACAAAGAGCAGAGAAACAGACCGATGGTGTAGGTTGTAGAACAGGATTTTATAAATAGCAAGTTAAAAGACATGTACTCACACTCTGTACATGTATATAATGCACATAAGGGTATCTTTAGCGCTGTGTGCGCCTGCTGTCGCTTCTCCTCGTCCTCCTCTATCCCCAGTCCTGCTGCCGGCAATGGCGTGTGACGTCACGTCCCTCTGAACGGCTGATCGTGTCCAAAGGAGATAGGCTGTGGCGCGCTGGGAGAGGAATCGCGGGTGAATTCAAACGGCTGAAATCTGGAGTCTTCTCTTCAAAGCAGCTGCAGCTTGATGAGATGGCTCTACGCGTTTCGCTGTCGCATACAGCTTCGTCAGGAGCGTCATGACGTGTTATGTGGGCGTCACATACTTATACTGTTGGAGTCTAATTGACTGTGTGTTGTCTATCTGATTGAACTCATTATTATTTAATTTAACCCACATGGTTGCCTTTGCATAGGCACAATCATCTCTGTGGTTCAAAACATAAAATCACTGTTATATCAATACATTATGAATTACATATTAAATAGGTTATACAATCTTTAATAATTTTAAAACCAAAATAAAAAAGAAAAATGCTCATATAAACAATTAATACAATTAGAAACTATTTATTAACGGCTAACTTCAAATTTTGCATATACTTCATTAAGATATATAAAACGTATTTGAAAACTCATAGAACGGGAGAGGGAAAAAACAAGAGAGACATGGAAAAACATATGTTAGTATATCAAATACTTTCTTCAAAAGAACATATATAAGAGGTTTCCAGAGTAATATGGATTGCATACCAATAGAGGTCGATTTAAATAAAAGCATTAATCCAATGGGAGCACTGTATTGTAGTTCATTATCAAAATGAGATTTGGCTAAATTTACATTAAAAGACATTTAAAATATATTAAAGTGAGAAAATACAGTGAGATTTACAATAAATTTTAAAATATTAATTGGATAAAATGTTATTAAAAACATAATAAAAAATGTATAAAAAGGATTATCTAAATTAGAAAGTTATAATAATTTACACAGATAAAAGGGGCATATTAAAAGAGACACTAAGTTATATATATCTATTAATCATGTAAAAAGGGTAAAATTTCAAAATCTGAATTCAAGCCATGAGGAATTAATGTATCGAGCTTATGAATCCAGAACATTTCCCTTATACTTAAATCCACCTCTCTGGAACGCCCCCTCCAGTGTTGTTTAACCTGTTCTATAGCCGTAAATCTTAGACTATCTGGATTTGATTGGTGATACTTAGCGTAATGCTTGGAAACGCTGTGAGTTAAAATACCCCTTCTGATATTGCTCAGATGTTCGATAATGCGGGTACGAATGGGTCTTGATGTCTTCCCTACATATTGTAACCCGCAGGGGCACTGAAGGATATATATTACAAAATCGGTAGAACAGTTAATATATTGCTTGATTTTAAAAGCTTCTTTATTTCTATGACATATAAAACTAGTTTTATCTTTCAGTTTATGCTGACAGGCCTTGCATGTTGCACAACCATAAAATCCAGTCAGGTTTTTTAACCATCCTTGTTTGGTCTCTCTTGTGTTTTTTAAAGCGCTCGGTGCAATAATATTTTTTATGTTCTGTGCCTTCTTAAAAATTATTTTTGGATTATCTGGTAAAATATCCCTTAATATATTATCAGATTTTAGAACATGCCAGTGTTTACGCAAGATCCTTTCTATATTTTTAGATTCTTTATTGAAAGTCGTCAGGAATGCTGTATCATAAGGATTCACTGAATTGTGAGATTCGTTCTTCTTTTTAGGCTGTAAAGTTTCCTTTCTATCTAAATTTTTAGCCTTTGTCAAAGCCTTATCTAAAATGTCTTTACTATAATTTTTCTCCTCAAATCTTGTCTCCAAAATTTTGCACTGATCTTTGAAAATATTGTCTTCGGTGCAGTTCCTACGGAGTCTTCTATATTGACTATAGGGGACTCTGTCCATCCAATGATGGTGATGACAGCTGGATCTCAAAATAAAATTATTGCAGTCAACATTTTTAAAATGTGTCTTAGTTTTTATAATGCCTCCCTCTATGTATATATTCAAGTCTAGATATTCAATAAAAGTCTCACTTATAGTATATGTAAATTTAAGATTAAAATTGTTTTTATTAAGATTCAAAATAAATTGCTCTAAACCTCCTTTGTCTCCCTGCCAAATAAGAATAATGTCATCAATGTAGCGCCGTCATAGGATGAGATTCTCCCCCAGCTCGCCCTCGGACCAGATGGTGCGGTCCTCCCAATATCCCATAAAGAGATTAGCGTAGCTGGGGGCAAATTTTGTTCCCATGGCGGTGCCACATTTCTGAACATAAAATGTGTTATTAAACAAAAAGAAATTTTTCTGTAAAATAAATGAAATACTATCTAAAAGGAACTTGATCTGAGATTCATGTAGCTCTGGATCATTTTTAAGGAAGTGCTCCACAGCTTGTAGTCCTAAGTGATGTGCGATGGATGTGTATAATGAGCTCACATCTATAGTAGCTAATAAGTAATTTTCCTTCCATACAAATTTGTCCAGTATATTAATAATATCAGAGGTATCCTTTAAATATGATTGCATATCTTTAACATAGCCCTGGAGGAAGCTATCAATATAGGCCGACAGGTTGGACGTAAGTGAATTAATGCCTGAAATTATTGGCCTACCAGGCGGATTTTGAAGGCACTTATGAATTTTAGGCAAGATGTAAAAAATAGGAATTTGAGGTGTTTTATTGCATAAAAATTTGTATTCAGATTCTGTTAGAATACCTAAGTTTTTACCCCCTTCCAATAAGATATTGAGCTCTCTATTAAATTCTTCAGTAGGGTTTTTCTTTAGAATACCATAAGTAATGTCATCGCCTAAAAGGCGGTAGGCTTCCTTCAAATAGTCCTCTTTGTTCATTATGACTGTCCCTCCGCCTTTGTCGGCCTGTTTAATCACAATATTCTCATTTTTAGTAATTTCTTCTAATGCTTTTCTTTCCTCTAGCGTCAGGTTGTTTCTAATTGAAGATTTAGTATTTTTAGTTAGAATCTCAAAATCTTTTACAATCAAGTCATAGAACACCTCCAGGTGTTTCCCTTTATAATATGTTGGATAAAATAAAGACTTCTGCTTTAATGCTGTATGTTTAAATTTACTCTCCATTAAATCACTTTTAGGTTTCTCCATATGAAGTCTGGACTCTACATTTTTGCTTTGGAAAAATCTTTTAACCGTTAGTTTACGAAGGTAGCGGTTAGCATCTAAAAATAGGTTAAAGTTATTAGGTCCTATACTGGGCGCAAATGAGAGTCCCTTTGAAATTAATTTTTGTTGTGGTACTGTTAGTTCTAATTTACTTAGGTTGAAGATACTTTTTGTGTCTGTGTTTTCTTCCTTATTCAATCTTTCCCTTTTCCTTCTTTTTCCTCGTTTCCCTCTCTGATGTTGTCTCTTTTTTGGTATGGCTTTGGGTCCCTCCTTTCTTTCGGAGGGGTATATGTGTTGGGTATCTCCCAAACGCTTAAAGTTTTGTCCATATCTAAAAAAGTGTTTGATCCAGTGGCTCCAATGGGTGATCTTGATCTACTTGTTTTTTGTTGTCTATCTGTATGGTATCTATCTCTTTCTCTTTTCCTTTCTTCCCTTTCTCTTTTCATTTCTTTTTCCCTTTTTGCCTCTTTCTCTTTTTGGTATTCCTTATCTTTTTGATCTTTTTCTCTCTGTTCTATCTCTCTTTGTTCTTGATGATAGGCAAAATCTCTATCTCTTTGCTGTTCTCTATACCTTCTAGTCTCTCTTTCTTTGTCTCTGTTAATTCTATCTCTTTCCTCTTTCATTTTAAGTTCCCTTTCTCTCTGTCTTTCCCGTTCTCTTTGTCTCTCCCTTTCTCTTCGTCTCTCTTCCTCCATTCTAGAGTCCCTTTCCCTTGCTTTTTCTCTTTCCCTTTGATGTTCAACATCTCTGCGTGTTTCTCTTTCCTCAAATATTGTTTTAGCAATTACACTTTTATCTGCTACCGGATATGGGTCTTTGTATCTCTGTTCTTTAGATTCACTATGTGTAGTAGATAGCTTATTTAGACCAGAGACATAATTTGTCTCTCGCCTATAGGAGGGATTTCCATAAGAGGGTTTATCTATTCTTGCTACAGTATTATCATACATTTAATGTAAATTTAGCCAAATCTCATTTTGATAATGAACTACAATACAGTGCTCCCATTGGATTAATGCTTTTATTTAAATCGACCTCTATTGGTATGCAATCCATATTACTCTGGAAACCTCTTATATATGTTCTTTTGAAGAAAGTATTTGATATACTAACATATGTTTTTCCATGTCTCTCTTGTTTTTTCCCTCTCCCGTTCTATGAGTTTTCAAATACGTTTTATATATCTTAATGAAGTATATGCAAAATTTGAAGTTAGCCGTTAATAAATAGTTTCTAATTGTATTAATTGTTTATATGAGCATTTTTCTTTTTTATTTTGGTTTTAAAATTATTAAAGATTGTATAACCTATTTAATATGTAATTCATAATGTATTGATATAACAGTGATTTTATGTTTTGAACCACAGAGATGATTGTGCCTATGCAAAGGCAACCATGTGGGTTAAATTAAATAATAATGAGTTCAATCAGATAGACAACACACAGTCAATTAGACTCCAACAGTATAAGTATGTGACGCCCACATAACACGTCATGACGCTCCTGACGAAGCTGTATGCGACAGCGAAACGCGTAGAGCCATCTCATCAAGCTGCAGCTGCTTTGAAGAGAAGACTCCAGATTTCAGCCGTTTGAATTCACCCGCGATTCCTCTCCCAGCGCGCCACAGCCTATCTCCTTTGGACACGATCAGCCGTTCAGAGGGACGTGACGTCACACGCCATTGCCGGCAGCAGGACTGGGGATAGAGGAGGACGAGGAGAAGCGACAGCGGGCGCACACAGCGCTAAAGATACCCTTATGTGCATTATATACATGTACAGAGTGTGAGTACATGTCTTTTAACTTGCTATTTATAAAATCCTGTTCTACAACCTACACCATCGGTCTGTTTCTCTGCTCTTTGTCCACATATACCTTATGGGGATTTGAATCTTACCAACTCTGAGCTTATCCATATGTGTCAAGACCAAGTGGGGATATAAGTACACCTTAAAGAAACCTCATCATTTCTCCACTACCTGACAGAGTCAGACAAATGCGAATTTTCTTCTATGTTGCTGTAAGTAGGTTTTCCCCAAGAGCCAAGATTCTTGAACAAGCCAAAAAATAATCACAATACTGCACAATTATTGCTTTATATGTTTTTTATTTACATGTTGTATTCCTGACGGGGTCGCTCACTTTCCACAAACAACTACGAGTATTGCTAGCTAACATCACCTGGCCTGGCAACGCCTAAAACACCACACTCCGGACACACTCCTTTTGCTACGGGTGCGTGCCCATATACGTTCCTCACCTCAGTAGAAGGGACGGGACGGGTCTGGTCTGCGGGCGGCACCGGTGTAACAGTGGCTCTATGACGTCTCCCAGCTGCCGCCTCACCCAACTGCCACGCACACACCACCTCCTGCCCAAACCGCCACCTCACACCCCTGCGCCTCCAGCCTCCCCTCCACACAGCACCACACACCACCTCCCGCCTCCCCTCCCTCACCCCGGTGCCTCCCGCCGCAACAGGCCGGGACCAAGCGGCGGAACGAACGGCTGGGAGGGGGCAGCCAACCCCCCCTCACCCATACCACTCACCCATACCACACCACCCCCCTCACCCGTAGGGTGTGGCGCCGCACGGAACTGCGGCGGGCAGGGCCTGCGCCCGAGAAAGGCGCTGCACGGAACTGCGGGGGGTAGGGCCTGCGCCCAAGAAAGGCGCCGTATGGAACTGCGGGGGGGGCCTGCGCCCGAGAAAGGCGCCGCTCGGAACTGCGGGGGGGCGGGGCCTGCACCCGAGAAGGGCGCCGCTAAGCGCCGCACGGGACTGAGACTGTGTGTGTGTATGTGATACTGTGTGTGTGTGTGACACTGTCCCCCCCTCCTGTCCTCTGTCCCCCCCTCCCTCCTGTCCATTCCCCTCCTGTCCACTGTCCCCCCCTCCTGTCCACTGCCCCCCTCCTGTCCACTGTCCCCCCTCCTGTCCACTGCCCCCCCCTCCTGTCCACTGTCCCCCCCCTTCCTGTCCACTGCCCCCCCTCCTGTCCACTGTCCCCCCCTCCTGTCCACTGCCCCCCCTCCTGTCCACTGTCCCCCCTCCTGTCCACTGTCCCCCCCCTCCTGTCCACTGTCCCCCCCTCCTGTCCACTGTCCCCCCCCCACTCCTGTCCACTGTCCCCCCCCCCACTCCTGTCCACTGTCCCCTCCTGTCCACTGCCCCCCCCCCCTTCTGTCCACTTTCCGTCCGTCCCCTCTGGGGGGGGGGAGAATGGAGAAAGAGAGGGAGCACAGAAATAGGGGGAGAGAAGGGAGCGGGAAATTTAACTCACGGGCAACGCCGGGTCTCTCAGCTAGTATATAATAAAAGTGAATGTTGTGAGTCTGGTACTAGATGCGGTGAATCTGATTGGTCCTCAGCCTCTGGCCAATCAGATTGATGGCTCTATGACGTCACCCAACTGCCGCCTCACCCAACTGCCACACACACACACACACGCCACCACACATACACCACCTCCCGCCCAAACCGCCACCTCACACCCCTGCACCTCCAGTCTCCCCTCCACACAGCACCACACACCACCTCCCGCCTCCCCTCCCTCACAACCGGCCGGGACCAAGTGGCGGAACGGACGGCTGGGAGGGGGCAGCCCACACCCCCTCACCCGTACCACACCACCCCCCTCACCCGTAGGGTGCAGCACCACACGGAACTGCGGGGGGCGGGGCCTGCGCCCGAGAAAGGTGCCGCATGGAACTGCGGGGGGGAGGGGCCTGCGCCCGAGAAGGGCACAGCTGAGCACCGCACGGGACTGAGACTGTGTGTGTGTGTGTGTGACACTGTCCCCCCCTCCTGTCCACTGTCCATCCCCCCTCCTGTCCACTGCCCACCCCCCCTCCTGTCCACTGCCCACCCCCCCTCCTGTCCACTGCCCCCCCTCCTGTCCACTGCCCCCCTCCTGTCCACTGTCCCCCCCCATCTGTCCACTGTCCCCCCCCATCCACTGTCCCCCCCGTCCACTGTCCCCCTTTGTCCACTGTCCCACCCTCATGTCCACTGTCCCCTCAACTCCTGTCCACTGCCCCCCCTCCTGTCCACTGTCCCCCCCTCTTGTCCACTGCCCCCCCTCCTGTCCACTGTCCCCCCCTCCTGTCCACTGCCCCCCCTCCTGTCCACTGCCCCCCCTCCTGTCCACTGCCCCCCCTCCTGTCCACTGCCCCCCCCTCCTGTCCACTGCCCCCCTCCTCCTGTCCACTGCCCCCCTCCTCCTGTCCACTGCCCCCCCCTCCTGTCCACTGTCGCCCCCCCCCCGCCCTCCTGTCCCCTGTCCGTCCCTCCCCTCTGGGGGGGGGGGAGAATGGAGAAAGAGGGGGAGCACAGAAATAGGTGGAGAGAAGGGAGCGGGAAATTTAACTCACGGGCAACGCCGGGTCTCTCAGCTAGTAGCAATATAAAGGACAATAGTCCATATGTATATTAATCAGATTGGCAAACTTCAGACATATAGATCGATCGAATTCAGACATATTTAGACAGATATATTCAACTGTATTTAGACAAATTTGAACAAACTTACACAGAAATATAAACTGATAATCAACAAATAACAAATATATAATGTGAAGATAATAATCATAAGTTAATGGAGAGACATATTGATATGACGGAGCCACTGATATGACATCTAATCAGATAGCTAATTAAATCATATATAATTTGGTTTATGATATTCCTAAGAACATTCTGAAAAACAACCCCAAAATTAATTGTGATGTGAATTTGAATCAATTAAAAAAATCATTTAAAAAATCAAAGAAAGAATCATTTAAAGAAATCATTTAAGGAAAGAGGCTGACGGGAGTGTTGTAATGAACAACAGTCAAATGTAAAATTACAGTTGAACAACATTTCTATTGTACAAACATACACTTTGTCGATCATTTTAGAAATGCTGATAGATCGAATTCTATATTTAACCCAAGGGGACTCAGGGTTTTCAATTCAAAAAATCCAAAAGGATTCTCTTTTGGAGATCAAATTGATTTTATCTCCTCCTCTATTGCAGAAAGTGGGACATTCTATGGCATGACACTTTAGCCCAGTTGGGCTTTGTGAGTGTTCCAATTTAAAATGGAGTGACACATTGTGAGACATAAATCCCCTTTTGATATTATATATGTGTTCTCCTAATCTTCTTTGCAGTGTTCTGTTCGTGCGACCTACATATTGTAGGCCGCACGGGCATTCTAACAGATATATCACAAACTGGCTATGACAATTTATAAGTGTTCTGATAGGATACTCTTTCTGTTTGACATTGGATATGAACCTATTGACCTTAATACTGTACTGACAAGCTATACATTTGGCACATGGAAAGTAGCCTTTGACTACTTCTCTTATCTTAGGCGATCTTCTACTGAAACTATGTAATTCAATTACGTTCCCACTTAAGGGACACAACGCATATTTTGCAGATTTTAAGGGACATTCAGTGGCATCAAGATTTCATTATGCTTACATCAGATGTAGCATCGCTTTATACTGTGATATCACATGAGAAAGGCTGTGAAGCAATCTCTTCAGTCCTCGAACAAGATAAGTCCATTTCTGTTCAACTGGCTAAATTTTTGATGGAAACAATACGGTTTATTTTAAATCATAATTACTTCTTGTTTAATGAGCAGTTCTATTTGCAGATATGTGGTACCACCATAGGAACCAGATTTGCCCCCAGCTATGCAAACCTATCTATGGGCAAATGGGAAGATGATGTCATCTGGTCCGACCATGGATTGGGAGCGAATCTAGTGCTATGTCAGCGCTACATAGATGATGTAATATTCATATGGAGAGGCACTCCATGTGAACTAGAGCTGTTCAAATCACATTTAAATAAGAATAACAGAAACTTGAAATTTACATTAAAAGAAAGTAAGGACTGTATTGAATTCTTGTACCTGCAGTTGTACATTGAAAATAACAGGGTAAAAGGGGGACGATAGACAGCACTCTGATGATGTTAAATTAATGCAATTGCAGGGTGCACGGAACCAAAGGGGACCCTTATTCCCCTGTATAATACTAACAAATCTATGTAAGTACCAGCACTCAATGTCTAATAGCTAAATGATGAAAACAGTTGTAATGCAGAATAAACATTTATTGCTATAAAACAAACCAGAAATAAATCAAATGTGTTTGCAGAAACCAGTATCACAAATGGGCATGTCACAAAGTGAGGGGTGGGGGGGGGGGGGAAGGAAAAGGGGAAAAAAACATGAAACACAAGGAATATACACAAAAAATGGAGAGCGGCAAGTATGCTAGGGGGGCAACGTTTCGAGGGACTACCTCTTCATCTGGCCCATTCCCCCTGGTCCAAAAGGTCCCAGAGGTACTTCCCTAAGCCTCCATTCCCCTATAACTGGTCAAATCAGACACCCCTGAAAATAGATAGCAAACATATAGTGTAGGCTAAATACAGCTAAACAGCTAATAGCAGGGAAGCAAGAATCCACTACAGTCAATGCCAGTAGTTCAAGTACTACCAGAAACTTTGGGCAATGGTACAGTCAAGGCTGAACACAGCCTGCAAGAAAGCAGCTTGCAAAGAAGCACCAGGAGTCCACAACAGTCAATGTAAGATTAATGGCAATAGCAAATGAAGACAGTAATCAAACCCTGTATGAAGACAGTAATCAAACCCTGTGGTCTGCTCCTTGTGCTCGTGTGGAGTTACATTAAAAGAAAGTAAGGACTGTATTGAATTCTTGTACCTGCAGTTGTACATTGAAAATAACATCCTTCAAACAAAAACCTATTATAAACCAGTACAAGCAAACGACTATCTCCTGGCCAGCAGTCATCATAACCCTAATTGGATAAAAAAATATCCTAAGGGGACAGCTGGTCAGGGTGAAACGAAATTGTTCTGATCCTTTGGTATTTAATGCACAGGCAGAAACATTGAGGCAAAGGTTTATTGATAGAAATTATAATAGACATCTGCTTGATAGAGCCATTGACACAGTAAAAGTCATGACAAGATCTGATCTATTGGAATATAAACAAAAGGAGACGAGTGACACTAAGACGGACACAGTAGCGTTTATTACACAATATAATTCTTTGGCACCACAGATAACAAAGATATTTGGGAAATACTGGGGTCTTTTAAGGCAAGATGAGCTTCTTAAGGGGTATCTGAAAGACAAACCAGAGATATATTTTAGAAAAGCAAACAATCTCAAAATGAAACTATCGCCCAGTTTTCCTTTCAGTAGAAGAGTCCTAAGATACGAGAGGTAGTCAAAGGCTACTTTCCATGTGCCAAATCTATAGCTTGTCAGTACAGTATTAAGGTCAATAGGTTCATATCCAATGTCACACAGAGTATCCTATCATAACACTTATAAATTGTCATAGCCAGTTTATGATATATCTGTTAGAATGCCCTTGCGGCCTACAATATGTAGGTCGCACGAGCAGAACACTGCAAAGAAGATTAGGAGAACACATATATAATATCAAAAGGGGATTTATGTCTCACAATGTGTCACTCCATTTTAAATTGGAACACTCACAAAGCCCAACTGGGCTAAAGTGTCATGCCATAGAATGTCCCACTTTCTGCAATAGAGGAGGAGATAAAATCAATTTGATCTCCAAGAGAGAATCCTTTTCGATCTATCAGCATTTCTAAAATGACCGACAAGGTGAATGTTTGTACAATAGAAATGTTGGTCAACTGTAATTTTACATTTGACTGTTGTCCATTACAACACTCCCGTCAGCCTGTTTCCTTAAATTATTTCTTTAAATGATTCTTTCATTGATTTTTTAAATGATTTTTTAAATGATTTTTTAATTGATTCAAATTCACATCACAATTAATTTTGGAGTTGTTTTTGAGAATGTTCTTAGGAATATCATAAACCAAATTATATATGATTTAATTAGCCATCTGATTAGATGTCATATCAGTGGCTCAGTCATACTGTATCAATATGTCTCTCCATTAACTTATGATTATTATCTTCACATTATATATTTGTTATTTGTTGATTATCAGTTTATATTTCTGTGTAAGTTTGTTCAAATTTGTCTAAATACAGTTGAATATATCTGTCTAAATATGTCTGAATTCGATCGATCTATATGTCTGAAGTTTGCCAATCTGATTAATATACATATGGACTATTGTCCTTTATATTGCTACATAACCCTATCATACGAGTTTACAACTTATAATATATAAAATCTTCACCTAGAAATATTCTGATTTTTGTCAAAACTATTCTGCCTCTTCATTTATCAACTAATGAGTTTCCTATGGTCAAAGTCTAATACTAGATGATATATTTATATTATTCATACTTTGGCAATTGGACAAATAGATCTCAAAGTGTCTTACAAATGGAATGTTTTTTGTCGTAATGATTACAATAATGTGTGTACTAATTAATGAATTATAGTTCCATGATGCAGTATAGGCTAATGCAGCTTTAATGGCCGTTAGCCAATATTCTATTTAGATTAATTGATTAATATGAAAGTTTTGGGTATATATACCAGCACATACCCACTTAGAATCCATCCCTGACGAAAAAACCCACGATTAGGAGTTTCGAAACGCGTTGGCCATTTTGGCGTAGCAAGGACTCTGTAGCAGTGAGTACCAGCGGTGACGTCAGCAGAGGAGCTGATCAGTGAGACTCCGGAAGCATTGAGCACGGAAGGAGGATCTCCTCGAGGTTACTGACGCGATGCACCCAACTGCCAGCGGCTAACTCTAGCTAAAGACCAAATTATAATAAGGCGTATGTCCTAGTCACCTCTGGTGAGTAGGATTCCAATTTTTCCAATCAGCGGAGCATTGTTTTATTGGAGTGCCAAATAGCACTCAATACATGTTTTACACTGTTTGATGTACGATTGTGTACATTATTTTATTCTTATATCTCTCCAATTTGGAGTATTAAATTGCTCGGTCTAAACATATTATGTGATGTTATTTGGGCAACGCACTGTTGTCGTGTTTTTCCACATTCTTGTCTCCTTTCTCTTGAGGTCAATATTTCAGGACACGGGACAATTTCCACAGTCTTCTTGTATTATTTCAGGCTGCTTCTATCCTTTGCGCCACAAGAGGTCAACCACTCTCAGATCCATTACTGGTTGTGATATAACCAGATTAACTTTTTGGGCAGCTCACTGGACTCTTTTTGGACTCAAGTACACAGGTTTACTTATATATTGTCACTTATATATTGTTATATTGATTTATGTTTGTCACGCGAGCGCTATCTTTGCACTAATTTTTCACTCATACAAATGTAGTGAGACAATTTATAAATTGTCCAATCTCGTACATTGTGCCAGTCTTGACATTACTTATATTTTTATCTCGCTTCATATACTTGCACATTGCACATCTACCACGTGTTATTCCCCACAGGTCTCAATAGAAAGCTCCCATTGGTTGGTTGGTTACTCAAATCCTTTTTCAAAGCACTCGGGCCAAACGATTTTTAATATTTTTGGCCTGCCTCAATGCTATGTTAGAATTTGGTGTAATTATATCCCTTAACTTGGGGTCCATCTGAAGGATACCCCAATGTTTTTTAACGATTTTTCTTATCCTATTCTCTTGTTTGCAGAACCCTGTGATGAATATAGGTGTATCACTACATTTATTCTCTTTTACATGAGTTCAGCTTTTTGGGGGAATTAACAGTTGCTCTCTGGAATGATTTTTGCTTCTTATAATATGGTGATAGTAGAGAACAAACTCCAAAACCGATGCTCCAGATAGTGTAGAGTAGTACAATTGTCCCGCAATAAATATATCAATATGAAAAAAACATAGATCAGGTCCATAAACGCGTCAGAGTTACTCTGTGGCAATTTGTTCTATTTTTGCATGCACCAATAAACAACCTTTTTTACTTATTGCGGTGGAGATCCATTGTTTATTCCCCCTATGGTGAGCTGTGAATCGCTACTGTACACACTTCTGCTTCTTATAATAGACTTATTTACAAGGTGGTTATCGTAACCCTTATCAATAAATCTCTTAGTCAAGCTTTCTGTTTGTGTGTCAAAATCTGTTATCTGAGAACAGTTCCTCCGGAACGCAAACATCTGACCATATGGAATATTATCCAACCAAAGGCCTGAGTGATTACTCCTACTATCTACTGTAAGTAAAAGTTAACATCAACCATTTAAAAAAAGGTTTTCGTAATGATGTTGTTATTCTCAATATTCAGGTTTAGATCCAGAAAGTTAATCTCCTTCCTGTTGGTTTCGCCCTTTAATGTAAGATTCCCATCATTACCATTTAGGTAGTGGATGAAACTACCCAGATCTTCTAGTGTTCCTGCCCAAATGATCAGGATATCATTTGGTAATATTTGAGGTGTTTACTAAATTTATTATCATTCCAAATGAATTCCAGTTCCCATTTCCCCAGGTACAACCCTGTGTAATTGGGGGTGAAACGTGTCCCTATGGCCGTCCCAGTGGTCTGGAGCTAGAAGTGCCCTTCAAACAAAAAATAATTGTGATGAAGTATAAAATTAATACTATCTATAATGAATTGTTGTTGGGAAAGTAATAGGGAATTGTCTACATGCAAAAAGTGTGTGATAGCTTGTTCTTCTTGTGAATGGTGTATACAAGTGTAAAGTGACGTGACATCTAAAGTGACCCAAATAAAGTGCTCCTTCCATGTGATATCCTTTAAAGAATTGAGTACATCTGTGCTGTCTCGTAAAAAGGATGGAAGTGAAGCCGTGAGAGGTGCAAGAAAAATACCAACATATTGTGATAAATTAGTGGTGCTAGATTGTATTCCAGACACAATGGGATGGCCTGGGGTATCCTGAAGTGCCTTGTGTATCTTGGGGATATGATATAAAATGGGAACACGTGGGAATGCCTTGAAGATATAATTACATTATTTTACTGATAAGATACCCGATGTTTGAGCTTGAACAAGAAGATCTTTAAGAATAACTTTATCTTTTAAAGTGGGGTCTCCTATTAAGCGTTCATAAGCGATTCTTGCAGGACCATGCCCTGCCTTTGTCAGCTTGGCGTATAATCAGATCATTATTCTGATTAAGTTCTTTTAGGGCCCGTCTTTCCTGATGACTAAGATTTGTCCTAAGCTCTGCAATACAGTTTATCCTTACACATAGTCTTGAACTCTTTTTCCACTAACTTTCCGAAGAGTTCCACATAGGGGCCCTTTGATTCATGAGGATAGAAAATGCCCTTAGGTTTGAATTGAGTATGTGAAACACTTTTAGCTTCATCACTCTCTATATATAAACTCAAAAAATCTTGAATGGTTTCCTCTTCCCTTATTATAAGGAGTACTTCCCCCTCAATCCTTTTATTTTGCATGTCAATTATCCTCAACTAATTCTAACATATTTGAGAATAATGTTTCATCTCTCATTTTGTCATCCATACCTGTCTCCTCTATGGGAAACTCCCTAATGTTCACTGGTGGTGTATATGTATCTCCCATAGCTTCATTAGACTGTTCTAGTTCTCCCGATGGTAAACCGTACACTGGCGACACACTTTATTCAAGCTCGGCTAGTCCCACGAATTCGGGTATACCGGGTGTATTGAGGTTTGTGACTGTGTTCTGCCCGAGTGCATTGATGTATTTTCCAGGCAGGGATTGAAGCATTTTATTCCCGCTGGCTGCAATACTGCACAGTATATATATATATATATATACTGCATTACGATTCATGAATTTATGCCATCTGGTAGACACGCGAAGCATTGCAGCCTATTAAATCCTAATCATTATCATTTAACAGATCAGCCGCCCGTCAGCCAGGCATGAACCTCAGGCTTTTAAGGCAAATGCAACGGGGCTTGTCAGAGGTGAGGAGCGGCACATTCCAGGTATCTGCCAGGTACATACTGGGTATTTGCTCGAATAAAGTGTGTCGGTGCAGTAATTGGTTATGTTTTTTTGTGAAATGCCGTTTGTGTGATCATACGCAGGTATATATACAAAGGGTCCCTACAAATTACACTCAAAGTACATATAGGTATATGCAGCAGAGACTGCGACTATTCTAACACAAATGAGTGGCAATCACCAAAAAGACCCAGGTACATGCTGGGTATATGCCTTAAACTTGCCTTAAATTAGGGGGGTCCTCCGGCGCGTTGCTCTGCTTGTGGCTCCACGGCGTTTAAAGTATATAAAATAAGGGAGAGAAGAGAGGGGACCACAGTAAGGGACCAACACAGTGATTATACACAGCTCTTCGTTTGAATAAGGGGGGGAGGGGGAGTAGGGGTGTTTAGAAGATCAGTGGAGGTTGAAAGATATTGCTGAATGAGAGGAGACACACTTACATCAAAATGTCTAATATCTTGAATTGTTGTACTCTTCTCTTTATATGGCTGTATTTGTTGAGGGTGAGGAAAAGCCTCCTGGTATCCTCCTTAGCAAAAAATAAAAGGGAAAAAATAGTGCAATAAAATTTATTAACAGTTGAAAAAAAGAGATTGAACACTTACAAGCGGCCGATAATTTCAGGCATAGAGAGGAGATGCTGCCAGACTCCACAACGAATCCCTTCCTGGGTTGGGGTGGTTTGTCCTGGCTGTTTCCCTGTTGGCAGATGGTTACTGTGTAGATCTTCACTTTGGGTGGCTGTGGTGAGAGTTTCCAAAAAGCCCGTGCACAGGCTATGTCCTCCTCAAAACTGCCTGCCCCTCAGCATACACAGATTTCAGCTCCCTGCTCCGGTGCGCGTGCGCATGCGCAGACGGCGGGATCGCCGAGCCAGATAGAACAGGGGAATCAAATCCTCACTACGGTGGCTTGTAATGGCCAAAAAACATCAAACGCGTTTCGCCAATGCTTCCTCAGTGACGTGTACAGGCACAGGGTAACAGCAGTCTTATATATACTGTAGAATCGTCAATTTAACTCCAAGGGTGCTGGTTTTACTCATGACACAAGTGTAGGTTCTTAAACTCAATTAATCATACTTTGTAGACTTATTATGGTGACACAGATTATAAACAGTGGTTAAATACAACATGATTAAAAACAAATGGCATGCCTAAAAAAACTTTAATAGTGGCAAGCCTCTTGTGTGAATATTGTTTAAATTATTAAAATAAGGAAGATAAGATGGATAATTAAGGAGGGGAGATAGTTCACTTATTGGCTAAATTTCTTAAATTGTAATTAAAAAATATATAAATTAATGTTGCTTTAAAATAGTTTGGTAAATCCTAAATTTAGCATTTTAAGAGAGGTTATTCTAAAATGTAGGTATTGCGAATGAATCCAATATACCATGGCTCATAGAAAGTGAAGAGATCTTAGGGATGCCATTCATTTAACAAGAAATCATTAGTTCTAAACCATCCAATAATTTTACATATCGTATATCCTATATCCTAAGATAAGGATACTTGTAATCCTATGCTACGTTGTTGAAGTATGTCTCAACTTGGCTGTTAAAAATCGGTAATAAATTTAGTAGGTCACTTGATGTTATGGTAGAAAAGCTGTAACCTCCATGTCCATATTTAACCCCTTAGGTGCCAATGTTTGGAGGGTGAAAATCCAAAAGGATTCTCTTTTATTGATTTTCTTTATGTAGTCTCCTCCCCTCCAATCGGGTTTTACTAATTCAATTCCAAAGAATTTTAGACAAGAAGGATTCTGGTTATGTTTAATTTTATAGTGGTTTGAGACGCTTTGAGTCTCTAAACCATTACATATATTTCTTATGTGTTCTCCCACTCTTGTTTTTAGTTTTCGAATTGTCCTACCTACATACTGCAGGTTGCAACTACACTGTAGTACGTAAATCACACCTTTGCTTTCGCAAGTGATATGTGATTTAATGACATAGTCTAGGTTAGATATAGTGCAATTAAAGGAAGTTGTTCTAATATCTGGTATTCTATTGTTTCCACATGCCTTGCAGTTTACACATCTTTTAAAACCCTTTGTTAATTGATCTAGCCAGCAGCTCTTAGTCTTTGGGGGTAAAAAGCTCGGTACGAGTTTTTGTTTAATATTTGGAGCTTTGGAATAAATAACCGCTGGTTTATTTCCGATTATTTCTCTTAAAAGGTCGTCTTGTTTTAAAATGTGCCAATGCTTGTTTAAAACCCCTTCTATTTGCTTAAAATTTGTGCTATATGGTGTAATAAAGGGAATAAAAACATCGTCTCTATTTTTTGGCTTTGTTTCTTTATAGACTAACATGTCCTGTCTGTCTACCTCCCCTACCTTTTTAAGTGCTTTATCGATTGTATTTATGTTATATTGTCTCTCCAGAAATGTATTCTTCATTGGTATTATTTGTTGTTCAAAGTCACTATGTTGCGTGCAATTCCGCTTTAAACGTCTGAACTCGCCGTAGGGGACATTTTCTAGCCAGTTCCTCTTATGACAGCTATTGGCCTTGATAAAATTATTACAATTTACTGTTTTAAAATGTGTTTTAGTATTAATGGTACCTTTATCAATAAAAACCTCCAGATCTAGAAATATCACCTCAGTAAAACTCACATTATAAGTAAAATTCAAATTCAAATTGTTAATATTGATTGTGGTAAAAAAGGTATGTAGAGATTCAGGGTCGCCTTTCCATATGATGATGATATCATCTATATAGCGCCTGTAGAGCACCAGGTTTGCCTCCCATATCTTATTTGGCCAGATTACTTGATCTTCCCACCATCCAAGGAAGAGGTTGGCATAGCTGGGGGCAAACCTGGTACCCATTGCGGTCCCTCTTTTTTGCAGAAAGTAATTGCCCTCGAACCAAAAAGTATTATGATTTAGGATAAAACCAATTCCATCAATTAAAAATCTTTTCTGTATTTCTTCTAAATTTAGGTACTTTTCCAGGCAATACAATGTAGCCTCACAACCCTGGACATGATCTATACATGTGTACAGAGATGTGATGTCACATGTAGCAAGTATATAATCTGATTGCCATTCTATCCTGTCCAGTGATTGTATCACTTGGGTTGTGTCTTTTAGGTAAGAAGGCAACTTCTTAACCGCAGGTTGTAGTAGGGTATCTATGTAAGCTGAAAAGTTTTGGATTAGTGAACCAATCCCAGATATTATGGGTCTTCCTGGGGGGTTAGTTAAAGATTTGTGTAGTTTTGGCAGATAGTAGAAGACCGGTATTCTAGGATTCTTCGTTGCTATAAAGTCATACTCTTTTTTGAGGAGAATACCTTTCTCCAGGCCTTCATCTAACAGTTTTGTTAATTTTTTGGTGTAAAGTGCAATTGGGTTAGATTTTAGCTTCACATATGTGGTAGTATCCCCCAATAGGCGTTCTGCCTCTTTTATGTAATCTACAGTATTTAAAATCACCACCCCACCTCCCTTGTCTGCTGGTTTGATTACCAACTCTTTGTTCTCTGACAATTCATCCAGAACTGCTCTTTCCTTTTTTGTGAAGTTAGGTCTTACACAGTAACCATCTGCCAACAGGGAAACAGCCAGGACAAACCACCCCAACCCAGGAAGGGATTCGTTGTGGAGTCTGGCAGCATCTCCTCTCTATGAGAAAACACTAGGGTTAGGGAGTGATCACAAAACCACACCAATTGAAACGAAATAATGAATGAATATATGGTAATCAAAAAAGTGGGTGCAAACTGTGAACTGATAAGTGAATCAGAAAAAGGGGGGGAAGGAAACCACACAGTGGATGTGTCTCCTAAAAGAATTCACTATACTGCACTCCTACTAAATTTTAAAATTTAACTTTTAATATATTTACATAAAACATATGTTACCAAATCGTTGTGTATAATGCATTAAAAATAAATGAAATTATCAAAAACAAGCGTCCGTGTCAGTGAATGTGCGTTGGAATAATCTCAGGCAGCAAATAGTATACGAGATAGCAAGACACAAGACGCTGATAGTCAGGGTTTAAACCCCTCTGGGACGACTATGAGACCAGGTGCATGTGTATATATATATAAAATATGACTAACAAACTCAGTGAATGATGGTATCACGAAAATACTGTAATCCTGCTAGGATTTATAAACCACAGAGCACTTAGAGATGTTAGTTTAAAGGTGTATAACCATACAGTAAGTATAAATGTGCTACTGATAGTGTGATGATGGAGGGTCACTGATTCATAGCAAGTGAAACAAATGTTCACAGCGTTTTGATCAATGAATCATTTTACAGCTCACTCCAAATGAGCATGCCATGTAGAAAGCAGGAAGATTAGCACACTGAGTGTTAGTAACATAACCAATTTCAGATCTACATAGATAGAACCAGGAGACTACAGAACACTACATAAAAGCAGCTCCAAGTAGGAGACTGACAACATTGCGCGTCCAACGCGCGTTTCCCTCCAGCAAAGGAGCTTCCTCAGGGACAAAAAATTTGTCCCTGAGGAAGCTCCTTTGCTGGAGGGAAACGCGCGTTGGACGCGCAATGTTGTCAGTCTCCTACTTGGAGCTGCTTTTATGTAGTGTTCTGTAGTCTCCTGGTTCTATCTATGTAGATCTGAAATTGGTTATGTTACTAACACTCAGTGTGCTAATCTTCCTGCTTTCTACATGGCATGCTCATTTGGAGTGAGCTGTAAAATGATTCATTGATCAAAACGCTGTGAACATTTGTTTCACTTGCTATGAATCAGTGACCCTCCATCATCACACTATCAGTAGCACATTTATACTTACTGTATGGTTATACACCTTTAAACTAACATCTCTAAGTGCTCTGTGGTTTATAAATCCTAGCAGGATTACAGTATTTTCGTGATACCATCATTCACTGAGTTTGTTAGTCATATTTTATATATATATATACACATGCACCTGGTCTCATAGTCGTCCCAGAGGGGTTTAAACCCTGACTATCAGCGTCTTGTGTCTTGCTATCTCGTATACTATTTGCTGCCTGAGATTATTCCAACGCACATTCACTGACACGGACGCTTGTTTTTGATAATTTAATTTATTTTTAATGCATTATACACAACGATTTGGTAACATATGTTTTATGTAAATATATTAAAAGTTAAATTTTAAAATTTAGTAGGAGTGCAGTATAGTGAATTCTTTTAGGAGACACATCCACTGTGTGGTTTCCTTCCCCCCCCCCCCCTTTTTCTGATCTCCTCTCTATGCCTGAAATTATCGGCCGCTTGTAAGTGTTCAATCTCTTTTTTTCAACTGTTAATAAATTTTATTGCACTATTTTTTCCCTTTTATTTTTTGCTAAGGAGGATACCAGGAGGCTTTTCCTCACCCTCAACAAATACAGCCATATAAAGAGAAGAGTACAACAATTCAAGATATTAGACATTTTGATGTAAGTGTGTCTCCTCTCATTCAGCAATATCTTTCAACCTCCACTGATCTTCTAACCACCCCTACTCCCCCCCCCCCCTTATTCAAACGAAGAGCTGTGTATAATCACTGTGTTGGTCCCTTACTGTGGTCCCCTCTCTTCTCTCCCTTATTTTATATACTTTAAACGCCGTGGAGCCACAAGCAGAGCAACGCGCCGGAGGACCCCCCTTTTTCTACCAGTATCTACACAGAGGTTGGTGAATCACCTCTGAGAGACTCAGGCTGCGGAACTGCATTGTGCAAGGACAGGAGCTATATACTGAATAGTAGGATAACTCATTTTTGGCGCAACTTTTCTCTCTTTTATATTATTGCCTTAAATTAGACCCAGCATTTCTGCATTGATTAATGGCCCATCAGATTAACAGCTGGGGTCCCTGGCAGTCCCATTCAAACTGAATAAACACTGCTGTGTTAATCCTATGGGTCATTAGTCAATATAGAAATGCCTTAAACTAGCCAGGTTACACCCAGCACATACCCAGAATGTAACCGGGCTAGTTTAAGGCAAGCTTTAGAATACCCGTGGTCTCGTCTGTATAATAGGGTGATTTAGTAATCATGGCATTACAATATTCCTGGAATGAGGAGTATCAATATATACCTCACATGTACCACTTACAATGAATTTGACATATGGAAAATGCTAAATCTCCCATTTTATACATTGAAAAAATAATAACGTTTTATTATAAAGACACAGACGCAAGTGATAATTTATTTAGAGTGATAGTTAAAATCCCCATTGGTGAGGCCGCTGGTTACTAATAACCGGTAAGGTATTGTATCTACAGTAAATAGATTTTGATAGTAACACTATGTATCCGGAAAGGAACCAACTGGTTAAGTACTACTTAGAACTTTTAGATATTCTCATCCTAAGCTAAACCTTGATATTAGGTCCAATGCGTATACATGGGGTCTATTATAATAAACAAAAGAGGGGACACAGCTGTATCTAAACAAAGTATTCCTCTTTAAAGATATATAATAGTGATCATGTGGAGGCTATTATAATAATGTTTCAAAGTATCACAAACATAGACCACCTTCATTGTTGAGCTGAGTGAACAATTTAACCAAAAATAGCCATTCAGGTGTCTATATATAATTGCTATAGTATGCTATATATGACCAGGATAACCTCTATAATGTAATATGTAGAGCCTATATAAGAGCATAAATGTAGAGCATTCTTCTAAGCATTATATTGCTGCGGAGGTATAAAAACGCAGAAGGACACAGCTATCGCTATCGTCGTGGCGTCACTAAAATCTCTATGTACGTTTCGTGTACTAGGCGTTCACTTCGTCAGGGGAGGAGTCGTCTAATACGTAGTGGGGACATCTTGCTTTATATACCCAAACTAGTGGGAGCGTTAGTGGAGCTGCACCAATCCTGATAAGGAAGGTGATTACTCCTGACACCTCACTAATAGCTTGCAGTGTATACTAATTAGCTTATTGAAAATACACAGAGGCTTTTAAATTGCCAGGGAGAAAGAATGAGTATAAGTGTATATATATAAATATACAAATATCACCACAAAGAGTAAAATATTCAGTTATTATGAAGGTTTGACTTCAAATCTACGGCAACCTTCATGGTACAGAAAAATTCCCTGAGTTTTAGGAATATGAATTCTTGCTTAGTATACACTACCGACACCGAGCCCTGGTGTCCCGCGATCGCGGGACAGCGGCAGGGGGTTCCGGGGGACCCGGCGGACCCGGCAGCGGTAGGGAGAGTGCCCCGATCGGAGGGCGCTCTTCCGCTGCTTCGGCGCGCGCCCGTCACTCTCGGGCGCGCGCCAGGCTACTGCTGCGGCCAAGAACGGGCAAATGCTCGAATAAACTTGGCCGCAGCAGTAGTGTTTTATTTTGACCATTAGAGGATAGGGAAGTCAGAGCTTGTACCATAGCGACCCCAACTGGCACAATATGCAACTTAGTTGTATCTCTGTATATACCTCTCTTTCTGTGCAGATGTATAGATACCATTACATTAGCTCAGTTACTGGATTTATCCTAAATTGAAAGAAATGGACGATACTGTGTCTCTTCTTATATAGATCATATAGGTTTATATCCTCTTTTTAGGTGAATAGATCATAAGAAGGATGGGGCTGTCGATATCAGATGTAATTTACAATTGATAAAGATTGATTGTTTACATTGTTTTATTAAAACATCATATAGTGCCAAATTATGGTAATGTGATTAGTGTATAAAATAATCTAGTATTGTTGGTGTTAGGTGTAGGATTGTGCTACTCTATAGCGAGCCGAATATAGCAGTTAGGCCATTGTGTGTAAAGTGTGGATCCACCGACATTCCTTTTGAAGGAGTCATCTATCCCAGTCTCCCTTCCTTATGCCCCAAGGAATGTGTTCGATGCATATAAAGCTCAGCACACTGTTCTCACCTTGGTGTGTTTGTGTTACATGCCTGGCAACAGGGGTGTCCTGATGGTTTTGTACAGGTCCTAAGTGCTCTAAAATTCTTATTTTAAGTGTTCTGTTTGTTTTTCCCTCATATTGTTTTCCACGAGCAGTTTATAAGGTATATAATCCCTGTTGTCAGACAGGTGATGAAATCTTTGATTTGGTATTTTACCAGTTTCTTTGAATCAGAGAATTCTTTGGTGGGAGTTATCACACTGCAGGCTTTGCATCTTCCACAATGATAGCATCCCTTTGATTATCGTCCAAGCCATTTTTACATGGTGTTGACTTGAAATGGCTATGCATAAGTCGATCTTTGAGATTACGGTTCATCCCACATGTCATATTAGGTGTTGTCACGAATAGTGCTCCATTGGCTACTGTACTTCCCAATGAATCTGATCATTCTGTCATTGGAATCTTTTATTGTACTGGTATGAGTCAGAAGTTTAGGTCTTTGGGTGACTAAAGCTCGATGATAAGCTTTATGGATATTTCTCTGACTGTGTCCTTGTTCTCGAAAGCGGTGGGTCATGTCAACAGCTTGTGCTTTATATTCTCTGGCTGTTGAGCAGTTTCTTCTCAGTCTGAGACACTGACCTATAGCGATGTTGTCAAATATGTGGCAAGGATGATGACTATCGTCCATTAGTAAGCTATTGGTAGATGTGACTTTTCTGTATATTGTTGTTTTAAGCCTACCCTCGCTGTTCTTTGTGATAGTCAAATCGAGAAAGTCCATACTCATGGAATTTGATTGATGTCAATCTCATATTGTGATGGTTAGTATTTAGAATTTGAATAAATTCCTTAAATAGATCTTCAGAACCTCTCAACAAAATGAAAATATCGTCTATATAACGAATCCATAATTCCACATCTGTGGGATAGACTTCCATTTCCTCCATGAAGACCATTGTCTCCTCCCACCAGCCCAGATAGAGATTGGCATAGGTGGGTGCAACCGTGGTCCCCATGGCGGTCCCTTGGATCTGATGGTAATATTTACAGTCAAATAGGAAGTCATTTCTGGCAAGAGTGAAGTTCAGTAGGGAAAGTACAAAGTCATTGTAAATTTCAGAGTGATCATTCCTTGACCTTAGAAAAAGTTTTACTGCCAGCATACCTATGTCATGTGGGATGCTGGTGTATAGATTTTCTACATCCAGGCCTACCACAAGAGCTTTATTATCGATAGACATCTTCCAATTTAAGAGGACGTCCTTTGTATCTCTGAGGTAAGAGGGCAAAGATGTAACGAATGGGCGGAGGGATTTATCAAGATAAACACTGGCCTTAGAAGTAAGGTTATCGATTCCTGCCACTATCGGCCTGCCAGGAGGGGGAGAAACCCCCTTATGAATTTATGGCAGGTGATAGAAGGTGGCTGTTGTCTGTGTTTTAATTGAAATTAAATTAAATTAAAAAATGTAATAACCTTTGGTTCCAGACCCTCCTTCATTCTTTAGCATAAGCAGCCTTATCCAGAACCACTATATTGCCACCTGTGACAGGGTAAATAAAAGCCACCAGCTATATGCCTGGCAGACCTATGTCTAGTCTGCAGTGCAGCAGTGACTAGGTTAACTTCAGCTGGGAACCTCAGGACAATTAGTTGGATCCCAGCTGCCTAATCAAGGTGTGTTAAAACCCCCGGCTGTAGACAAATGCTGCTGGCTGTTGAGGAGAGAGGAGTAAGCTACTGAAGAGATTACTGATACAAGGTCTGTTAGCAAAGTACATGGTTTATGAACTGTCTGTCTCCTGCATAGAAAAGGGTGGCTGCCTTATTTTTACACTGTCCGCTAAAAAGAAACTGTTTTGTTTTGTCTGCTGAAGAAAAAGCCATTTTTCTTTTGTTTGCTGATGAAAAACTATTTTTGTTTTGTGTGCTGTATAACTTTTAAGGCTAAATAAATAAGCCTTGTCAAGAAACCCGCGTGCGTAGTTGCATGTACCCTGCAACATATGGTGTTCAGAAGTCCTGGGATTTTCAAAAGGCTCCTGCAGTTAAAGGGCCACACACACACACACACAAGCATGGAAGACATTTTGAAAGAGTTTCTGTGCGAGCAGACCAGACAGCAGGGACAGTTAATGCATGAGCAGACCAAACAGCAGGGACAGTTAATGCAGGAGCAGGCCTGGCTGCAAGCGGAGAGCGATGAAAGACTACAGGCAGCACAAGATGAGCGGATTGCCAAGCTGCTGACCCATTTCCAAGGGTCTGCCAGTCCAGAACTTGCAAACAGATCCCTGATACTCCTGAGGAAAATGGCGCTGAACGAGGATCCAGAGGCTTTTTTACTGACATTTGAAAGAGTTGCCGAAGCTCATGGCTGGGCTACAGAACGCTGGGCAACTGCTTTGGCCCCGCTCCTCATAGGAGAAACCCAGGCCTCATATTAGGGTCTCCCAGCAGATCAGGCAATGGACTACCGACAAGTAAAAGCCGCCATACTGGATCGCTTAGGTCTGACCCCAGAGACCTACCGGCAGCAGTTCCGGAACATGAAGTACACCGCTAAGATGAAACCCTGGGTCCTCGATCAGCGATTATTGGACTTGTGTACGCGCTAGATACAACCCGAGGAGTGCACTAAGGAGGCAATTCTTGAGCAGGTGGTTTTGGAACAATTTCTACAAATAATACCCCCTTCCGCACGCTCGTGGGTAAAACACCACGCTGCTGAAACCCTAGCTTTGGCGGTCCGACTCGTGGAGAACTTCCTTGGGGCTGAGCAGCAGGCGAGTGTCCTGGACCCGACTCCACCGGCACTTGCGGATGCCCAAAGAGGGAGGTCGGATCAACGGGGAACCTACGGCCCGTCCATACGCAACCGGCAAGTCCAACGGAAGGAGCAGTCATTCCAGCAAGGACGGAGTCCAAATGCTGGTCCCCGCCGAGACCCTCATCTCCTTCCGGATGTTGGCTCGTCGCAAAATGAGAGGAACTTCCGAGGACGTCACCCACAGGACACACCAGATGCCTGGTCTCCAGTATCCGGTCCAGCGGAGCGCTATCCACAGCCCCCTCCTGCGAGGGAACCCTCTCCATGTTCCGCCTGCGGAGAACAAGGCCACCGGTATGTGGACTGTCCACAGATGGATTGTTCATTCAGCAGGACCGTCGCCTCGGCCTTCACTGGAGAAAATTACAAGCCATGGCTACTTCCAGCCCTGATTGGGGGAAAGAATGTCCAGGCCCTTGTAGATTCGGGCTCTGGGAAAACTCTGGTCCTCCAGGAACTGTTACCGCCTAACGTGTGTTCTTTTGACTCCCAATGGAATATACAATGTATACACGGCGATGTAAAACGCTATCCGACGGCCAAATCCGGCTACAGGTAAAAGGTCAGGAGGCTTACCTTGAAGTAGGAGTCACTCCTTGGCTCCCTGCCCCCGTTGTGCTCGGCCGGGACTGGCCTTTCTTTTCGGACCTAATGGCCCCAGTCTTTCACGAGGAGCCTGCTTCTAGGCAGACCTTTTTCCCAGTAGACACCGGGTTTAAAAGACTCGGAAGCAAAGACGCTCTGACAAACAGGACTGGTTGCAGAAATCTGGGTCTCAAGGTGACCATTCTAGTAGTCAGAGGTCACAAGTGATGGCTGGGGATGGCCAGAGGGAGGGGAATATGGGCCCTGGAGTTTTACCAGAACTGTACCCCCCTGACTTTTGCCAGAAGCAAAGAGAAGACCCAGTCCTTGCTAGACAGTATGACAAGGTGGTGAAAATTGATGAGCAGATTTTAAATGCACAGGGGGTGATAGTATTCCCCCATTTTGAGCTATCAAATGATATCCTGTATAGGGTGAATAGGCAGACACAAACAAGGGAGGTCACCAGACAGATATTGGTTCCCAAGGCGTTTGTTAAATCTGTGTTCACTCTAGCCCATACTGTCCCTTGGGGTGGTCACCTGGGCAGGGATAAAACATTGGACCGTATTTCATCCCGATTCTATTTGCTAGGGATGCATAGTGATATTGCTAAGCTATGTGCGGCATGTCCGGAGTGCCAGCTAACTAGTCCAAATGGACAAAAAAAATGCCCCTTTGGTTCCTCTACCCTTGGTGTCAGTTCCCTTGTTGATATTTGATTATGCAACAAGATATCCTGAGGCATTTCCCCTGAGAACAGCAATGGCGAAGCAAGTAGCCAACAAGTTGTTGGAACTGTTCTCACGGGTTGGACTTCCCCAGGTTATGTTGACAGACCAAGGTACAAATTTCATGGCTAAACTGATGCAGGATGTCTTAAAGTTACTAGAGGTCAAGTCTGTTCGGACATCGGTCTACCATCCACAGACTGACGGATTGGTGGAAAGATTTAACCGAACTCTAAAAGGGATGCTGAGGAAATTTGTAGATTCAGAGAAGAGAGCCTGGGATGAACTTCTCCCTTTTCTGCTGTTTGCAGTGCGGGAAGTTCCCCAGGCCGCCACGGGATTCTCTCCATTTGAATTGCTCTATGGCCGCCAACCCCGGGGTATCCTAGACCTCCTAAAGGAGTCCTGGGAGGAACAGCAGTCCCCTTCTAAGAATACCCTGCAATATGTACTAGACCTAAGGAAGCGCCTAGATGTGGTCGGCCATTTTGCCAGGGAGAATCTTATATCAGCCCAGGACAGTCAGGAGAGACATTACAATCAGAATGCTCGCATGAGAGTGTTTCACCCGGGAGACCAGGTGATGTTATTGTTACCCTGTTGCAAGAGTAAACTCCTGGCCAAATGGCAGGGCCCATTCAAAGTACTCCGCCGTACGGGTGATGTGGATTACGAGATCGCTCAACCAGGGTCTAGGAAGGGTAAACACATTTACCATGTGAACTTGCTGAAACCCTGGAAGATGCAGCGGTCTCTATTCATCCACCCGGTTGAGGAGGAAACGGACTTGGGTCCTCAGCCTCCACGGGAGAACATCGTGAGTGACGATAAAATCCCAATGGGTAAACAGTTGTCCTCTGAACAAAAAGGGGACTTGTTAGCAATAATTACACAATTCCATGATGTTTTTTCTGATTTACCAGGATAAACTAACTTAATTTCCCATGCGATCAAGACAGCACCTGGGGTAAAAGTACGTTCCTGTCCTTATAGGTTGCCTGAAAGTCGTAGGGCTCTGGTAGAGAAGGAGGTACAAGAAATATGACACTTAGGAGTGATTGAGGAATCATGCAGTGAATGGTGTAGTCCACTAGTTATGGTCCCTAAACCCGATGGGAAGGTAAGATTTTGTTGGACCTCCGAAAGGTCAATGCGGTATCCAAGTTTGACGCATATCCGATGACAAGGGTTGACGAATTAATTGACGCCATTGGTAACGCGGAATATTTATCCACGCTGGACTTGACAAAAGGGTACTGGCAAATACCCTTAGAGGAAAAGTCCAAATGCAAAACAGCCTTTGCCACTCCCATGGGTTTATACCAGTTTGTGACAATGCCATTTGGACTGCATGGAGCCCCAGCTACATTTCAGAGACTCATGGATAAGGTACTGAGACCCCATAGGACTTATGCCGCAGCCTACCTAGATGACATTGTCATTTATAGTAAACACTGGCGGGCCCATCTAAATAGGCTGAAAGCGGTCCTCAAATCTCTAAGAGAGGCAGGGCTCACAGCCAACCCTAAGAAATGTGCCTTGGGTATGGCGGAAACCAAATACTTAGGGTATGCAGTGGGAGGTGGAAAAGTAAGGCCACTAGCCGACAAGGTAGTTGCCCTGAAAGAAGTTTCGACCCCCCAAACAACAACGCAGGTACGCTCTCTGCTGGGTTTAGCAGGGTACTACCGGTGGTTCATCCCCAACTATTCAGAAGTGGCAGCCCCTTTAACGGACCTCACAAAAAAGTGTGCCCCTAAACGAGTGGTATGGTCAAGGGATTGTCAGAGAGCCTTTGAGGACCTAAAAAGGTGTCTATCAGAGGGTCCCGTCCTTAGAAGCCTGGACTTCAACAGCCCTTTTATAGTGCAAACAGATGCATCAGAGATAGGGCTAGGAGCAGTGTTGTCACAACAGTTTGAGGGAGTTGAACACCCTATCCTTTTCCTCAGTAGGAAATTGTTCCAGAGGGAAAAAAACTACTCAGTGATTGAGAAGGAGTGCCTCGCAGTAAGTGGGCAATCGAGGCTTTGAGGCATTACCTGGCAGGAGTCCATTTTACTTTGGTGACGGACCATGCTCCACTGAAGTGGTTAAATAGTATGAAGGATTTCAATGCTAGATTGACTATATAGAGTGGTATATGGCCCTCCAACCCTTCTCATTTGAGATTCAGCACAGGTCGGGAAAAGAGAATGCAAATGCTGACTTTTTTTTTAGAGAAGGGGTGGCTGGTCGGGCTTCAGCCGTGTGTAGCCCCAGCCACACACAAACAGGGGAGGAATGTGACAGGGTAAATAAAAGCCACCAGCTATATGCCTGGCAGACCTATGTCTAGTCTGCAGTGCAGCAGTGACTAGGTTAACTTCAGCTGGGAACCTCAGGACAATTAGTTGGATCCCAGCTGCCTAATCAAGGTGTGTTAAAACCCCCGGCTGTAGACAAATGCTGCTGGCTGTTGAGGAGAGAGGAGTAAGCTACTGAAGAGATAACTGATACAAGGTCTGTTAGCAAAGTACATGGTTTATGAACTGTCTGTCTCCTGCATAGAAAAGGGTGGCTGCCTTTTTTTACACTGTCCGCTAAAGAGAAACTGTTTTGTTTTGTCTGCTGAAGAAAAAGCCATTTTTCTTTTGTTTGCTGATGAAAAGCTATTTTTGTTTTGTGTGCTGTATATCTTTTAAGGCTAAATAAATAAGCCTTGTCAAGAAACCCGCGTGTGTAGTTGCATGTACCCTGCAACACCACCCTTATCAGATACCTTTTATAACAATTAATTCATCATTCTCTAGGTCTTTCAATACTTTGTATTCAGAGTAATTCAAATTCGATTTTACTTTTCTAGGTTTCAGGTCAGTCAGATCTCTAGTCACGGGACGTGTGAACACGTCTATATTTGTGCTAGTCCCAGTTGTGGGAGTGAAGGTGGATTTATATTTTAAATCTGTAAATGGACCATCTCCTACCAATTTCTCACTCTCCTCTAGAACATCGTTTAGTATCCTAAGGTTATTTTGGTCGTTATAGTCAACATTTTCTTATGGACTGTCACCACATGTTATCCTTTGTCTCCTACTGAACAATTTAGGGAGTAGCAACTTTCGGGAGAATAGATTTAGATCTTTCACAGTTTTGAACAAATCCATTTTTTTGGTGGGAAAAAAAGGATAATAATCTAATATGTTCAATATCTTATTCTCTCTTACAAAGGTTAATCACCTGGGTTGTTTTTGGTTCTTTTTCTCTTTCTTGGATTTCTTTGGTCTCTGATCCCTGTAGGGATATATGCTTGATATGTCTCTATTCACTCATATTATTATTTTCACATATATTATAATTGTAATATTTCATATAATTACACAAGGGTTATAATAATATTTTAGGGGATTTGGGTATACAGTTTAAACTTTAAGTTATGTTAGAGGACCGTTTTGACTGCTATTGGCGGCCCGCTTTTGAGTAGCACAATCCTACACCTCACGCCAACAATACTAGATTAGTGTATAAAATAATCACATTACCATAATTTGGCACTATGATATGATGTTTTAATAAAACAATGTAAACAATCAATCTTTATAAATTACATCTGATATCTACAGCCCCATGTTTCTTAGGATCTATTTACTTAAAAAAAAGTATATAAACCTACATGATCATATATAAGAAGAGACACAGTATCGTCCATTTCCTTCAATTTAGGATAAATCCAATAACTGAGCCAATGTGATGGTATCTATACATCTGCAGAGAAAGAGAGGTATATACAGAGATACAACTAAGTTGCATATTGTGCCAGTTGGGGTCGCTATGGTACAAGCTCTGACTTCCCTATCCTCTAATGGTCAAAATAAAACACTATACTAAGCAAGAATTCATATTCCTAAAACTCAGGGAATTTTTCTGTACCATGAAGGTTGCCGTAGATTTGAAGTCAAACCTTCATAATAACTGAATATTTTACTTTGTGGTGATATTTGTATATTAATATATATATACACTTATACTCATTCTTTCTCCCTGGCAATTTAAAAGCCTCTGTGTATTTTCAATAAGCTAATTAGTATACACTGCAAGCTATTAGTGAGGTGTCAGGAGTAATCACCTTCCTTATCAGGATTGGTGCAGCTCCACTAACGCTCCCACTAGTTTGGGTATATAAAGCAAGATGTCCCCACTACGTATTAGATGACTCCTCCCCTGACGAAGTGAACGCCTAGTACACGAAACGTACGTAGAGATTTTAGTGACGCCACGACGATAGCGATAGCTGTGTCCTTCTGCGTTTTTATACGTCCACAGCAATATAATGCTTAGAAGAATGCTCTACATTTTTGCTCTTATATAGGCTCTACATATTACATTATAGAGGTTATCCTGGTCATATATAGCATACTATAGCAATTATATATAGACACCTGAATGGCTATTTTTGGTTAAATTGTTCACTCAGCTCAACAATGAAGGTGGTCTATGTTTGTGATACTTTGAAACATTATTATAATAGCCTCCACATGATCACTATTATATATCTTTAAAGAGGAATACTTTGTTTAGATATAGCTGTGTCCCCTCTTTTGTATACTATAATAGACCCCATGTATATGCATTGGACCTAATATAAAGGTTTCGCTTAGGACGAGAATATCTCAAAGTTCTACGTAGTACTTAACCAGTTGGTTCCTTTCCGGATACATAGTGTTACTCCAATAATCTATTTAGATACAATACATTACCTTACTGGTCCCAATGGGGATTTTAACTATCACTGTAAATATATTATCACTTGCGTGGATGTCTTTATAATAAAACTTTATTATTTTTTCAACGTATAAAGTGAGAGATTTAGCATTTTCTATATGTCAAATTCATTGTTAGTGGTACGTGTGAGGTATATTGATACTCCTCATCCCAGGAATATTGAGATTCCGTGATTACTAAATCACCCCATTATATATACCTATATGTACTTTGAGTGCAATTTGTAGGGCCCCTTTGTATATATACCTGCGTACATATCTTAATATATAAAATTGAAATTTTTGAGTCTGGTGCTAGATTTGGTGAATCTGATTGGTCCTCAGCCTCTGGCCAATCAGATTTTTGGCTCTATGTCATCACCCAACTGCCGCCTCACCCAACTGCCGCCTCACCCAACTGCCACACGCACACACACACACACAACATCACACACACCCACTACCTCCCACCCAGGTAAGTAAGTAAACCGCCGCCTCGCACCCCTGCGCCTGCAGCCTCCCAGCTCACAGCCCTGCTGGTGGCCCGCCGCCTCAAACCCCTGCTCCTCCCCTCCTAGCTCACACCCCAGCCGCCGGGGCCTCAAACCCCTGCGCCTCCAGCCTCTGTTCCCTCCTTGCCTCCCAGCTCACACCCCTGCCACCGGGCAGCCGCCTCACACCCCGGTGCCTCCCGCCGCCTCACACCCCGGTGCCTCCCGCCTCAACCGGCCGGGACCAAACAGCGGAATGGACGGCCGGGAGGGGGCAGCCTGAGGGAGCGCGAGCTGAGGGAGCGCATGCACGGGAGCCTGCACCTGAGGGAGCGCGAGCTGAGGGCCGCGTGCATGGGAGCCTGCACCTGAGGGAGCGCGAGCTGTGGGCCGCGTGCACGGGAGCCTGCACCTGAGGGAGCGTGATCTGAGGGAGCGCGTGCACGGGAGCCTGCACCTGAGGGAGCACGAGCTGAGGGAGCGCGTGCACGGGAGCATGCACCTGAGGGAGCGCGAGCTCAGGGAGCGTGCACGGGAGCCTGCACCTGAGGGAGCGCAAGCTGAGGGAGCGTGCACGGGAGCCTGCACCTGAGGGAGTGCGAGCAGAGGGCCGCGTGCACGGGAGCCTGCACCTGAGGGAGCGCGAGCAGAGGGAGCGCGTGCACGGGAGCCTGCACCTGAGGGAGCGCGAGCTGAGGGAGCATGCACGGGAGCCTGCACCTGAGGGAGCGCGAGCTGAGGGAGCATGCACGGGAGCCTGCACCTGAGGGAGCGCGAGCTGAGGGCCGCGTGCACGGGAGCCTGCACCTGAGGGAGCGCGAGCTGAGGGCCGCGTGCACGGGAGCCTGCACCTGAGGGAGCGCGAGCTGAGGGAGCGCGTGCACGGGAGCCTGCACCTGAGGGAGCGCGAGCTCAGGGAGCGTGCACGGGAGCCTGCACCTGAGGGAGCGCAAGCTGAGGGAGCGTGCACGGGAGCCTGCACCTGAGGGAGTGCGAGCAGAGGGCCGCGTGCACGGGAGCCTGCACCTGAGGGAGCGCGAGCTGAGGGAGCGTGCACGGGAGCCTGCACCTGAGGGAGCCTGCACCTGAGGGAGCGCGAGCTGAGGGAGCGTGCACGGGAGCCTGCACCTGAGGGAGCGCGAGGTGAGGGAGCGTGCACGGGAGCCTGCACCAGAGGGAGCGCGAGCTGAGGGAGCGTGCACGGGAGCCTGCACCTGAGGGAGCGCGAGCTGAGGGAGCGTGCACGGGAGCCTGCACCTGAGGGTGCGCGAGCTGGGGGCCGCGTGCACGGGAGCCTGCACCAGAGGGAGCGCAAGCTGAGGGAGCGCGTCCACGGGAGCCTGCACCTGAGGGAGCGCGAGCTGAGGGAGCGTGCACGGGAGCCTGCACCTGAGGGAGCGCGAGCTGGGGGCCGCGTGCACGGGAGCCTGCACCTGAGGGAGCGCGAACTGAGGGAGCGCGTGCACGGGAGCCTGCACCAGAGGGAGCGCGAACTGAGGGAGCGCGTGCACGGGAGCCTGCACCAGAGGGAGCGCGAGCTGAGGGGGCGTGCACGGGAGCCTGCACCTGAGGGAGCGCGAGCTGAGGGAGCGTGCACGGGAGCCTGCACCTGAGGGAGCGCGAGCTGAGGGCCGCGTGCACGGGAGCCTGCACCTGAGGGAGCGCGAGCTGAGGGAGCGTGCACGGGAGCCTGCACCTGAGGGAGCGCGTGCACGGGAGCCTGCTCCTGAGGGAGTGCGAGCTGAGGGAGCGTGCACGGGAGCCTGCACCTGAGGGAGTGCGAGCTGAGGGAGCGCGTGCACGGGAGCCTGCACCTGAGGGAGCGCGAGCTGAGGGAGCGTGCACGGGAGCCTGCACCTGAGGGAGAGCGAGCTGAGGGAGCGCGTGCACGGGAGCCTGCACCAGAGGGAGCGCAAGCTGAGGGAGCGTGCACGGGAGCCTGCACCTGAGGGAGCGCGAGCTGAGGGAGCGTGCACGGGAGCCTGCACCTGAGGGTGCGCGAGCTGGGGGCCGCGTGCACGGGAGCCTGCACAAGAGGGAGCGCAAGCTGAGGGAGCGCGTCCACGGGAGCCTGCACCTGAGGGAGCGCGAGCTGAGGGAGCGTGCACGGGAGCCTGCACCTGAGGGAGCGCGAGCTGAGGGAGCGTGCACGGGAGCCTGCACCTGAGGGAGCGCGAGCTGGGGGCCGCGTGCACGGGAGCCTGCACCTGAGGGAGCGCGAGCTGGGGGCCGCGTGCACGGGAGCCTGCACCTGAGGGAGCGCGAACTGAGGGAGCGCGTGCACGGGAGCCTGCACCAGAGCGAGCGCGAACTGAGGGAGCGCGTGCACGGGAGCCTGCACCAGAGGGAGCGCGAGCTGAGGGGGCGTGCACGGGAGCCTGCACCAGTGGGAGCGCGAGCTGAGGGAGCGTGCACGGGAACCTGCACCTGAGGGAGCGCGAGCTGAGGGAGCGTGCACGGGAGCCTGCACCTGAGGGAGCGCGAGCTGAGGGCCGCGTGCACGGGAGCCTGCACCTGAGGGAGCGCGAGCTGAGGGAGCGTGCACGGGAGCCTGCTCCTGAGGGAGTGCGAGCTGAGGGAGCGTGCACGGGAGCCTGCACCTGAGGGAGTGCGAGCTGAGGGAGCGCGTGCACGGGAGCCTGCACCCGAGGGAGCGCGAGCTGAGGGAGCGTGCACGGGAGCCTGCACCTGAGGGAGCGCGAGCTGAGGGAGCGCGTGCACGGGAGCCTGCACCTGAGGGAGAGCGAGCTGAGGGAGCGTGCACGGGAGCCTGCACCTGAGGGAGCGCGAGCTGAGGGCCGCGTGCACGGGAGCCTGCACCTGAGGGAGTGCAAGCTGAGGGAGCGTGCACGGGAGCCTGCACCTGAGGGAGTGCGAGCTGAGGGAGCGCGTGCACGGGAGCCTGCACCTGAGGGAGCGCGAGCTGAGGGAGCGTGCACGGGAGCCTGCACCTGAGGGAGTGCGAGCTGAGGGCCGCGTGCACGGGAGCCTGTACCTGAGGGAGCGCGAGCTGAGGGAGCATGCACGGGAGCCTGCACCTGAGGGAGCGCGAGCTGAGGGCCGCGTGCATGGGAGCCTGCAACTGAGGGAGCGCGAGCTGAGGGAGCGTGCACGGGAGCCTGCACCTGAGGGAGTGCGAGCTGAGGGCCACGTGCACGGGAGCCTGTACCTGAGGGAGCGTGAGCTGAGGGAGCGTGCACGGGAGCCTGCACCTGAGGGAGCGTGAGCTGAGGGAGCGTGCACGGGAGCCTGCACCTGAGGGAGCGCGAGCTGAGGGCCGCGTGCATGGGAGCCTGCAACTGAGGGAGCGCGAGCTGAGGGAGCGTGCACGGGAGCCTGCACCTGAGGGAGCGCGAGCTGAGGGAGCGCGTGCACGGGAGCCTGCACCTGAGGGAGCGCGAGCTGAGGGAGCGCGTGCACGGGAGCCTGCACCTGAGGGAGCGCGAGCTGAGGGAGCGCGTGCACGGGAGCCTGCACCTGAGGGAGCGCGTGCACGGGAGCCTGCACCTGAGGGAGAGCGAGCTGAGGGAGCGTGCACGGGAGCCTGCACCTGAGGGAGCGCGACCTGAGGGAGCGTGCACGGGAGCCTGCACCTGAGGGAGCGCGAGGTGAGGGCCGCGTGCACGGGAGCCTGCACCTGAGGGAGTGCGAGCTGAGGGAGCGTGCACGGGAGCCAGCACCTGAGGGAGTGCGAGCTGAGGGAGCGCGTGCACGGGAGCCTGCACCTGAGGGAGCGCGAGCTGAGGGAGCGTGCACGGGAGCCTGCACCTGAGGGAGTGCGAGCTGAGGGCCGCGTGCATGGGAGCCTGTACCTGAGGGAGCGCGAGCTGAGGGAGCATGCACGGGAGCCTGCACCTGAGGGAGCGCGAGCTGAGGGCCGCGTGCATGGGAGCCTGCAACTGAGGGAGCGCGAGCTGAGGGAGCGTGCACGGGAGCCTGCACCTGAGGGAGTGCGAGCTGAGGGCCACGTGCACGGGAGCCTGTACCTGAGGGAGCGTGAGCTGAGGGAGCGTGCACGGGAGCCTGCACCTGAGGGAGCGTGAGCTGAGGGAGCGTGCACGGGAGCCTGCACCTGAGGGAGCGCGAGCTGAGGGCCGCGTGCATGGGAGCCTGCAACTGAGGGAGCGCGAGCTGAGGGAGCGTGCACGGGAGCCTGCACCTGAGGGAGCGCGAGCTGAGGGAGCGCGTGCACGGGAGCCTGCACCTGAGGGAGCACGAGCTGAGGGAGCGCGTGCACGGGAGCCTGCACCTGAGGGAGCGCGAGCTGAGGGAGCGTGCACGGGAGCCTGCACCTGAGGGAGCGCGAGCTGAGGGAGCGCGTGCACGGGAGCCTGCATCTGAGGGAGCGCAAGCTGAGGGAGCGTGCACGGGAGCCTGCACCTGAGGGAGCGCGAGCTGAGGGCCGCTTGCACGGGAGCCTGCACCTGAGGGAGCGCGAGCTGAGGGAGCGTGAGCTGAGGGAGCGCGTGCACGGGAGCCTGCACCTGAGGGAGCGCGAGCTGAGGGAGCGTGCACGGGAGCCTGCACCTGAGGGAGTGCGAGCTGAGGGAGCGCGTGCACGGGAGCCTGCACCTGAGGGAGCGCGAGCTGAGGGAGCGTGCACGGGAGCCTGCACCTGAGGGAGCGCGAGCTGAGGGCCGCGTGCACGGGAGCCTGCACCAGAGGGAGCGTGAGCTGAGGGAGCGCGTGCACGGGAGCCTGCACCAGAGGGAGCGCGAGCTGAGGGAGCGCGTGCACGGGAGCCGGCACCAGAGGGAGCGCGAGCTGAGGGAGCGCGTGCACGGGAGCCTGTACCAGAGGGAGCGCGAGCTGAGGGAGCGCGTGCACGGGAGCCTGCACCTGAGGGAGAGCGAGCTGAGGGAGCGTGCACGGGAGCCTGCACCTGAGGGAGGGCGAGCTGAGGGAGCGTGCACGGGAGCCTGCACCTGAGGGAGCGCGAGCTGAGGGCCGCGTGCACGGGAGCCTGCACCTGAGGGAGCGCGAGCTCAGGGAGCGTGCACGGGAGCCTGCAACTGAGGGAGTGCGAGCTGAGGGCCGCGTGCACGGGAGCCTGTACCTGAGGGAGCGCGAGCTGAGGGAGCGTGCACGGGAGCCTGCACCTGAGGGAGCGTGAGCTGAGGGAGCGTGCACGGGAGCCTGCACCTGAAGGAGCGCGAGCTGAGGGCCGCGTGCATGGGAGCCTGCAACTGAGGGAGCGCGAGCTGGGGGCCGCGTGCACGGGAGCCTGCACCTGAGGGAGCGCGAGCTGAGGGAGCGTGCACGGGAGCCTGCACCTGAGGGAGCGTGAGCTGAGGGAGCGTGCACGGGAGCCTGCACCTGAAGGAGCGCGAGCTGAGGGCCGCGTGCATGGGAGCCTGCAACTGAGGGAGCGCGAGCTGGGGGCCGCGTGCACGGGAGCCTGCACCTGAGGGAGCGCGAGCTGAGGGAGCGTGCACGGGAGCCTGCACCTGAGGGAGCGCGAGCTGAGGGAGCGTGCACGGGAGCCTGCACCTGAGGGAGCGCGAGCTGAGGGAGCGTGCACGGGAGCCTGCACCTGAGGGAGCGCGAGCTGAGGGCCGCGTGCACGGGAGCCTGCACCTGAGGGAGCGCGAGCTGAGGGCCACGTGCACGGGAGCCTGCACCTGAGGGAGCGCGAGCTGAGGGAGCCTGCACCTGAGGGAGCGCGTGCACGGGAGCCTGCACCTGAGGGAGCGCGAGCTGAGGGAACGTGCACGGGAGCCTGCACCTGAGGAAGCGGGAGCTGAGGGAGCGTGCACGGGAGCCTGCACCTAAGGGAGCGCGAGCTGATGGCCGCGTGCACGGGAGCCTGCACCAGAGGGAGCGCGAGCTGAGGGAGCGCGTGCACGGGAGCCTGCACCTGAGGGAGCGCGAGCTGAGGGCCACGTGCACGGGAGCCTGCACCTGAGGGAGCGCGAGCTGAGGGAGCATGCACGGGAGCCTGCACCTGAGGAAGCGGGAGCTGAGGGAGCGTGCACGGGAGCCTGCACCTGAGGGAGCGCGAGCTGAGGGAGCGTGCACGGGAGCCTGCACCTGAGGGAGCGCGAGCTGAGGGAGCGTGCACGGGAGCCTGTACCTGAGGGAGCGCGAGCTGAGGGCCGCGTGCACGGGAGCCTGCACCTGAGGGAGCGCGAGCTGAGGGAGCGTGCACCTGAGGCAGCGCGAGCTGGCGGCCACGTGCACGGGAGCCTGCACCTGAGGGAGCGCGAGCTGAGGGCCGCGTGCACGGGAGCCTGCACCAGAGGGAGCGTGAGCTGAGGGAGCGCGTGCACGGGAGCCTGTACCAGAGGGAGCGCGAGCTGAGGGAGCGCGTGCACGGGAGCCTGCACCTGAGGGAGCGCGAGCTGTGGGAGCGTGCACGGGAGCCTGCACCTGAGGGAGCGCGAGCTGAGGGAGCGTGCACGGGAGCCTGCACCTGAGGGAGCGCGAGCTGAGGGAGCATGCACGGGAGCCTGCACCTGAGGGAGCGCGAGCTGAGGGAGCGTGCACGGGAGCCTGCACCTGAGGGAGCGCGAGCTGAGGGAGCGTGCACGGGAGCCTGCACCTGAGGGAGCGTGAGCTGAGGGCCGCGTGCACGGGAGCCTGCACCTGAGGGAGCGCGAGCTGAGGGCCGAGTGCACGGGAGTCTGCACCAGAGGGAGCGCGAGCTGAGGGAGCGCGTGCACGGGAGCCTGCACCTGAGGGAGCGCGAGCTGAGGGAGCGTGCACGGGAACCTGCACCTGAGGTAGCGCGAGCTGAGGGAGCGCGTGCACGGGAGCCTGCACATGAGGGAGCGCGAGCTGAGGGAGCACGTGCACGGGAGCCTGCACCAGAGGGAGCGCGAGCTGAGGGCCGCGTTCACGGGAGCCTGCACCTGAGGGAGCGTGAGCTGAGGGCCACGTGCACGGGAGCCTGCACCTAAAGGGAGCGCGAGCTGAGGGAGCGTGAGCTGAGGGAGCGCGTGCACGGGAGCCTGCACCTGAGGGAGCGCGTGCTGGGGGCCGCGTGCACGGGAGCCTGCACCTGAGGGAGCGTGAGCTGAGGGAGCGTGCACGGGAGCCTGCACCTGAGCGAGCGCGAGCTGAGGGAGCGTGCACGGGAGCCTGCACCTGAGGGAGCGCGAGCTGAGGGAGCGTGCACGGGAGCCTGCACCTGAGGGAGCGCGAGCTGAGGGCCGCGTGCACGGGAGCCTGCACCTGAGGGAGCGCGAGCTGAGGGAGCGTGCACCTGAGGCAGCGCGAGCTGAGGGCCACGTGCACGGGAGCCTGCACCTGAGGGAGCGCGAGCTGAGGGAGCGTGCACGGGAGCCTGCACCAGAGGGAGCGCGAGCTGAGGGAGCGCGTGCACGGGAGCCTGCACCTGAGGGAGCGCGAGCTGAGGGAGCGTGCACGGGAGCCTGCACCTGAGGGAGCGCGAGCTGAGGGCCACGTGCACGGGAGCCTGCACCTGAGGGAGCGCGAGCTGAGGGAGCGTGCACGGGAGCCTGCACCAGAGGGAGCGCGAGCTGAGTGAGCGCGTGCACGGGAGCCTGCACCTGAGGGAGCGCGAGCTGATGTTGCGTGAGCTGAGGGAGCGCGTGCACGGGAGCCTGCACCTGAGGGAGTGCGAGCTGAGGGAGCGTGCACGGGAGCCTGCACCTGAGGAAGCGGGAGCTGAGGGAGCGTGCACGGGAGCCTGCACCTGAGGGAGCGCGAGCTGAGGGAGCACGTGCACGGGAGCCTGCACCTGAGGGAGCGTGCACGGGAGCGCGTGCACGGGAGCGCGTGCACGGGAGCCTGCACCTGAGGGAGCGCGAGCTGAGGGAGCGCGTGCACGGGAGCCTGCACCTGAGGGAGCGCGAGCTGAGGGAGCGTGCACGGGAGCCTGCACCTGAGGGAGCGCAAGCTGAGGGAGCGTGCACGGGAGCCTGCACCTGAGGGAGCGCGAGCTGAGGGCCGCGTGCACGGGAGCCTGCACCTGAGGGAGCGGGAGCTGAGGGAGCGTGCACGGGAGCCTGCACCTGAGGGAGCGCGAGCTGAGGGAGCGTGCACGGGAGCCTGCACCTGAGGGAGCACGAGCTGAGGGAGCGTGCACGGGAGCCTGCACCTGAGGGAGCGCGAGCTGGGGGCCGCGTGCACGGGAGCCTGCACCTGAGGGAGCGCGAGCTGGGGGCCGTGTGCACGGGAGCCTGCACCTGAGGGAGTGCGAGCTGAGGGAGCACGTGCACGGGAGCCTGCACCTGAGGGAGCGCGAGCTGAGGGAGCGTGCACGGGAGCCTGCACCTGAGGGAGCGCGAGCTGAGGGTCGCGTGCACGGGAGCCTGCACCTGAGGGAGCGCGAGCTGGGGGCTGCGTGCACGGGAGCCTGCACCTGAGGGAGTGCGAGCTGAGGGAGCGCGTGCACGGGAGCCTGCACCTGAGGGAGCTCGAGCAGAGGGAGCGCGTGCACGGGAGCCTGCACCTGAGGGAGCGCGAGCTGAGGGAGCGTGCACGGGAGCCTGCACCTGAGGGAGCGCGAGCTGAGGGAGCGTGCACGGGAGCCTGCACCTGAGGGAGCGCGAGCTGAGGGAGCGTGCACGGGAGCCTGCACCTGAGGGAGCGCGAGCTGAGGGCCGCGTGCACGGGAGCCTGCACCTGAGGGAGCGCGAGCTGAGGGCCGAGTGCACGGGAGCCTGCACCTGAGGGAGCGCGAGCTGAGGGAGCGTGCACGGGAGCCTGCACCTGAGGGAGCACGAGCTGAGGGAGCGCGTGCACGGGAGCCTGCACCTGAGGGAGCGCGAGCTGAGGGAGCGTGCACGGGAGCCTGCACCTGAGGGAGCGCGAGCTGAGGGAGCGTGCACGGGAGCCTGCACCAGAGGGAGCGCGAGCTGAGGGAGCGTGCACGGGAGCCTGCACCAGAGGGAGCGCGAGCTGAGGGAGCGTGCACGGGAGCCTGCACCAGAGGGAGCGCGAGCTGAGGGAGCGTGCACAGGAGCCTGCACCTGAGGGAGCGCGAGCTGAGGGCCGCGTTCACGGGAGCCTGCACCTGAGGGAGCGCGAGCTGAGGGAGCGTGCACGGGAGCCTGCACCAGAGGGAGCGCGAGCTGAGGGAGCGTGCACGGGAGCCTGCACCTGAGGGAGCGCAAGCTGAGGGAGCGTGCACGGGAGCCTGTACCTGAGGGAGCGCGAGCTGAGGGAGCGTGCACGGGAGCCTGCACCTGAGGGAGCCTGCACCTGAGGGAGCGCGAGCTGAGGGCTGCGTGCACGGGAGCCTGCACCTGAGGGAGCGCGAGGTGAGGGAGCGTGCACGGGAGCCTGCACCTGAGGGAACGCGAGCTGAGGGAGCGTGAACGGGAGTCTGCACCTGAGGGAGCGCGAGCTGAGGGCCACGTGCACGGGAGCCTGCACCTGAGGGAGCGCGAGCTGAGGGAGCGTGCACGGGAGCCTGCACCAGAGGGAGCGCGAGCTGAGGGAGCATGCACGGGAGCCTGCACCTGAGGGAGCGCAAGCTGAGGGAGCGTGCACGGGAGCCTGCACCTGAGGGAGCGCGAGCTGAGGGAGCGTGCACGGGAGCCTGCACCTGAGGGAGCCTGCACCTGAGGGAGCGCGAGCTGAGGGAGCGTGCACGGGAGCCTGCACCTGAGGGAGCGCGAGCTGAGGGAGCGCGTGCACGGGAGCCTGCACCTGAGGGAGCGCGAGCTGAGGGAGCGTGCACGGGAGCCTGCACCAGAGGGAGCGCGAGCTGAGGGAGCGTTCACGGGAGCCTGCACCTGAGGGAGCGCAAGCTGAGGGAGCGTGCACGGGAGCCTGCACCTGAGGGAGCGCGAGCTGAGGGAGCGTGCACGGGAGCCTGCACCTGAGGGAGCCTGCACCTGAGGGAGCGCGAGCTGAGGGAGCGTGCACGGGAGCCTGCACCTGAGGGAGCGCGAGCTGAGGGCTGCGTGCACGGGAGCCTGCACCTGAGGGAGCGCGAGGTGAGGGAGCGTGCACGGGAGCCTGCACCTGAGGGAGCGCGAGCTGAGGGAGCGTGAACGGGAGTCTGCACCTGAGGGAGCGCGAGCTGAGGGCCACGTGCACGGGAGCCTGCACCTGAGGGAGCGCGAGCTGAGGGAGCGTGCACGGGAGCCTGCACCAGAGGGAGCGCGAGCTGAGGGAGCATGCACGGGAGCCTGCACCTGAGGGAGCGCAAGCTGAGGGAGCGTGCACGGGAGCCTGCACCTGAGGGAGCGCGAGCTGAGGGAGCCTGCACGGGAGCCTGCACCTGAGGGAGCGCGAGCTGAGGGAGCGCGTGCACGGGAGCCTGCACCTGAGGGAGCGCGTGCATGGGAGCCTGCACCTGAGGGAGCACGAGCTGAGGGCCACGTGCACGGGAGCCTGCACCTGAGGGAGCGCGAGCTGAGGGAGCGTGTACGGGAGCCAGCACCTGAGGGAGCGCGAGCTGAGGGCCGCGTGCACGGGAGCCTGCACCTGAGGGAGCCCGAGCTGAGGGAGCGTGCACGGGAGCCTGCACCTGAGGGAGCGCGTGCATGGGAGCCTGCACCTGAGGGAGCACGAGCTGAGGGCCACGTGCACGGGAGCCTGCACCTGAGGGAGCGCGAGCTGAGGGAGCGTGTACGGGAGCCTGCACCTGAGGGAGCGCGAGCTGAGGGCCGCGTGCACGGGAGCCTGCACCTGAGGGAGCCCGAGCTGAGGGAGCGTGCACGGGAGCCTGCACCTGAGGAAGCGGGAGCTGAGGGAGCGTGCACGGGAGCCTGCACCGGAGGGAGCGCGAGCTGAGGGAGCGTGCACGGGAGCCTGCACCTGAGGGAGCGCGAGCTGGGGGCCGCGTGCACGGGAGCCTGCACCTGAGGGAGCGCGAGCTGAGGGAGCGTGCACGGGAGCCTGCACCTGAGGGAGCGCGAGCTGAGGGCCGCATGCACGGGAGCCTGCACCTGAGGGAGCGCGAGCTGAGGGAGCGTGCACGGGAGCCTGCACCTGAGGGAGCGCGAGCTGAGGGAGCGTGCACGGGAGCCTGCACCTGAGGGAGCGCGAGCTGAGGGCCGCGTGCACAGGAGCCTGCACCTGAGGGAGCGCGTGCACGGGAGCCTGCACCTGAGGGAGCCTGCACCTGAGGGAGCGCGAGCTGAGGGAGCGTGCACGGGAGCCTGCACCTGAGGGAGCGCGAGCTGAGGGCCGCGTGCACGGGAGCCTGCACCTGAGGGAGCGCGAGCTGAGGGAGCGTGCACGGGAGCCTGCACCTGAGGGAGCCTGCACCTGAGGGAGCGCGAGCTGAGGGAGCGTGCACGGGAGCCTGCACCTGAGGGAGCGCGAGCTGGGGGCCGCGTGCACGGGAGCCTGCACCTGAGGGAGCGCGAGCTGAGGGAGCGTGCACGGGAGCCTGCACCTGAGGGAGCGCGAGCTGAGGGAGCGTGCATGGGAGCCTGCACCTGAGGGAGCGTGAGCTGAGGGCCGCGTGCACGGGAGCCTGCACCTGAGGGAGCGCGAGCTGAGGGAGCGTGCACGGGAGCCTGCACCTGAGGGAGCGCGAGCTGAGGGAGCGCGTGCACGGGAGCCTGCACCAGAGGGAGCGCGAGCTGAGGGAGCGCGTGCACGGGAGCCTGCACCTGAGGGAGCGCGAGCTGAGGGCCGCGTGCACGGGAGCCTGCACCTGAGGGAGCGCGAGCTGAGGGCCACGTGCACGGGAGCCTGCACCTGAGGGAGCGCGAGCTGAGGGAGCGTGCACGGGAGCCTGCACCTGAGGGAGTGCGAGCTGAGGGCCGCGTGCACGGGAGCCTGCACCTGAGGGAGCGCGAGCTGAGGGCCACGTGCACGGGAGCCTGCACCTGAGGGAGCGCGAGCTGAGGGAGCGCTTGCACGGGAGTCTGCACCAGAGGGAGCGCGAGCTGAGGGAGTGCGTGCATGGGAGCCTGCACCTGAGGGAGCGCGAGCTGAGGGAGCGTGCACGGGAGCCTGCACCTGAGGGAGCGCGAGCTGAGGGAGCGTGCACGGGAGCCTGCACCTGAGGGAGCGCGAGCTGAGGGCCGCGTGCACGGGAGCCTGCACCTGAGGGAGCGCGAGCTGAGGGCCGCGTGCACGGGAGCCTGCACCTGAGGGAGCGCGAGCTGAGGGAGCGCTTGCACGGGAGCCTGCACCAGAGGGAGCGCGAGCTGAGGGAGCGCGTGCACGGGAGTCTGCACCTGAGGGAGCGCGAGCTGAGGGAGCATGCACGGAAGCCTGCACCTGAGGGAGCGCGAGCTGAGGGAGCGTGCACGGGAGCCTGCACCTGAGGGAGCGCGAGCTGAGGGAGCGTGCACGGGAGCCTGCACCTGAGGGAGCGCGAGCTGGGGGCCGCGTGCACGGGAGCCTGCACCTGAGGGAGCGCGAGCTGAGGAAGCGTGAGCTGAGGGCCGCGTGCACGGGAGCCTGCACCTGAGGGAGCGCGAGCTGAGGGAGCGTGAGCTGAGGGCCGCGTGCACGGGAGCCGGCTTGCCCGCATGGGGAGGGAAATGGGGGCAGGGGTGCTGGGGTGGTGTGTTGGTGCGCAGTAACGGCTGGCGGGAGGTGGGGAGCCACCTGTTCGGATCGACGGATGTTGCACTCTCCCTATCCCCCCCCTCCTCCTGTTCACTGTGTGTGTCTGTGTATGGAAGAGTGTGAGTGTGTGTGTGACACTGTGTGTGTGTGTGGGACACTGTGTTTGTGTGGGACACTGTGTGTGTGTGTGTGTGTGTGTGTGTGTGTGTGTGTGTGTGTGTGTGTGTGTGTGTGTGTGTGTGTCACTGTGTGTGTGTGTGTGTGTCACTGTGTGTGTGTGTGTGTGTGTGTGTGTGTGTGTGTGTGTGTGTGTGTGTGTGTGTGTGTGTGTGTGTGTCACTGAGTGTGTGTGTGTGTGTGTGTCACTGTTTGTGTGTGTGTGTCTGTGTGTGGGACACAGTAGGGTGGGGAGCGGAGCTGCACATGGGGGGGAGGAGTGGAGAGAGAGGGGGGAGCGGAGAAACAGACAGGAAGAGTGGAGAGTAGGGAGCGGGAAATGTTAAGCCCGGCCAACGCCGGGTGCCTGTCCTGTCCACTGCCCCCCCCTCCTGTCCACTGTCCCCCCCTCCTGTCCACTGTCGCCCCCCCTCCTGTCCACTGTCCCTCCCTCCCTCTGGGGGGTGAGGAACGGAGAAAGAAGGGGAGCACAGAAATAGGGGGTGAGGAGGTAGCGGGAAATTTAACTCACGGGCAACGCCGGGTCTCTCAGCTAGTCTTAGGCCCGGGCCAACGAGGGGTGAGGAGATCCGAGCCGCGCTGACGCTGAGGCTCGCCTGCTGAAATCTGGGCGATTTCATGCCCATACAGGCGAGCCAGCGGGCGCGATCGGAGGCGGGGGGAGACTGAGGGAGGCGGGGCAGTGACGTCGCTGGGCCAATCGCCCGTGACGCATTGACGTCGATGTCACGGCACCATGACGTTGACACTGCTGTGCTGTGATTGGAGGTTTTCAGCCGATAGCGCGCTGAAAAACAGCTTGGCGCTCGGCTGAAAACTCCAGCGCCTCAGCACGCCTGCGGACGCTCGCGTGAGCACCCTCTCAAGGCATCCTCATTGAGGATGCAGGGGCTCAGCGCGGAGCGTCCGCACGCCTCAGCACGGCCTGTCCTTCTATGGACTCGGCCTTACATACAAATGTTTTTTGTCTATATTGCTATATCCCTCTGCACCTTAGTTTTTCTATTTTCTATTAACTCTAGAGCGGCTTTGGGTTTGAGCGGGTAGTCAACTTTAGTGACATGGTTCTACCGGAACCTCATCCTCCGAACGCCCTTCCGGCCCCAACTACTATTGAGGATGAACCCATGGAGTTGGGGGTTATACGGCTTTGAGAGGAGACAAAGCACCTCCGACGTATGACCGGGCTGTGTCTGCTGCAGTGAGATGGGGCATATAGCTTGATCCTGTCTCGGGCAGCTGGGAAACGCCGAAACCTAGAAAAGGAGGGAGGACCTTCTCTGGGCATATCTAATTTCTGTCCTCCTTCCCCCTGCCATCTGATTTTACCCATCCACCTCTCCTGGCAGGGGCTCTCCGTGTCAATCCGGGCATTCGTAGATTCGGGGGCGGCAGGTTGCTTCGTGAACCGGATTATCTTTCAGGAGACTCTTCGCCTCACAGCTACTGTCGGAGTACTTCATCACAAGTCCATACAGCTGGATGTAATTCACTCCCCAGGCACGGACATTATTCTTGAACTCCCATGGCTACGATTCCATAACCTATGGATCAACTGGTCATCTGGCCAGGTGACAGCATGGGCCTCCTCCAGTAGGTCCAAGGTTCTGGTTATCCCTGGTTATTCAGGATGTCTTCAGTAAACGGCAGGCGGAGGAACTACAACCCTCATTGTCCTATCGACTGTCCCTTCGATTTGCTCCCTAGTATGGTTCCTTTTTGGGGCGGACTTACCCTTTGTTGGAACCAGAGACTGTAGCTATGAAGGCCTATATTGAAGAGAATATGGCTTGTGGATTTATTGAAAGGTCCACTTCCCCCGCAGATGCAGGCTTCTTTTTTGTCCAGAAAAGAAAAGGGGTTCCTAAGACCCTGTATAGACTACAGGGGTCTTAACAACATTACGATTAAGAATTGCTACCCACTCCCTCTGATTCCGGAACTCCTCGATCGTGGCGCAACCCTCTCCAAACTCGATTTAAGAGGAGCCTATAACTAGGTCCGAATCAGGCAGGGGGATGAGTGGAAGACTGCATTTAACACCAGAGATGGTCACTTTGGGTGTCTCGTCATGCACTTTGGGCGATGTAACGCCCCCGCAAATTTTCCAATTTTTTGTCAATGTGATCTTCAGAGACTTGCTGGGTTTTTGTATCGTCGTCTATCTCGACGACATCCTTATTTTTTGTAAAACCTTGGGTCAACATAGTGAGCAGGTAAAGATGATGCTTCAACGTCTTTGTGAGAATCAACTGTTTGCCAAGCTTGAAAAATGTGAATTCGAGAAATCCAGTGTTGCTTTCCTTGGATACATCATATCTGCTCAAGGCTTACAGATGGATCCTGCCAAGGTCTCTGGCATCCTAGATTGGCCACTGCCCAAGGGACTTAAACCCATCCAAAAGTTTATCCTGGATTTCTCAAAAATAGTCACACCTATAACCGTCATGGCCAAAAAGGGGGCAAAGCATGTTTTTTGGTCTCCGGAGGCACAAGTTGCCTTTCTCAAATTAAAGATACTTTTCTCCACGGCTCCTATTCTTGTTCTCCTGGACACTCTTCGTCCATTCATCCTCGAGGTCGATGCTTCTGATATTGGTGCCGGTGCAGGTCTTTCACAGAGAACAGATTTCCAGTCACGTCTACATCCTTGCTGCTTCTTCTATAAGAAATACTCTGCAGTGGAGCATAATTATGATGTCTGTAATCGGGAGCTCTTGGCGGTGAAGATAGCACTGGAGGAATGGAGACATCTCCTTGAGGAAACTTTGGTACCTGTGACCATACTAACAGACCACCGTAACCTGGAGTACCTCTGGGCGGCCTATAGGCTGAACACCGGCCAAGCGAGAGGGGCTCCCTTTTTCACCCGGTTCAACTATATTCTTTCTTTTAGACTGGGATCCAAGAATATTAAAGCTGATGCCCTTTCCCACCAGTTTGCCTCTGAGGATTCACTGGAGACTGATGAGGTTCCCATTATCCGCTTTTCCAGGATTGTTGCTGCAATCACTCACACTGTCATGGACCACATTCGTAAAGCCCAGTCTGTTCCACCTTGTCAGCTCTTCGTCCCCTCCCCTCTTCCTCCAATGGGCTCATCACCCAGGTATTAAGAAAGCCGAGTTTCTTGAGCAGACCTTCTGGTGGCCGGAGATCAGGAACGACATTAATGATTTTGTCTCGGCCTGCATGGTATGCGCACAAACCAAGGTACCACGCTCTCTACCATTTGGGTTACTTCATCCCCTTCTGGTTCCATCCTGTCCATGGTCACACTTGTCCATGGATTTCATTGTCGAGATTCGCCCCTCCCAGGGCATGACGGTAATCCTGGTCTTGGTTGACTGCTTCTCCAACAAGCACATTTAGTTCCTCTGCAAAAACTTCCTTCTGCTCCAGAGCTGGCAGATATTCGCATAAGGGAGGTATTCCGCCTGCATGGCTTACCAGTAAAGATTGTCTCTGACAGGGGCCCCCAATTCATTGCAAGATTCTGGAAGTCCTTTTGTCGCCGTTTGGACATTGAACTCCATTTTTCCTCCGCCTACCACCCACAGTCCAATGACCAGATGGAGAAGACCAATCCAGCGTTGGAATAGTTCCTCCAGTGCTATGTCTCCGAGCAGCTGGACAATTGGGTGGACCTACTGCATCTGGCAGAACTTGCCATGAATGAACTCTATCCCAAGATTCCTTGAAGGGCCTATTCCTTCTTCGCGGCTCTAGGGTATAACCCGACTGCCTTTCCCCACGACTCCTCTGCAGTAGGTGTTCCTGCAATGGATACCAGGGCCAATGACCTACAAGATTTCTGGAAAGGCATTCAGTTGACTTCGCATGGCAGCAGAGATACAGAGGAGAAACACGGACAAACGTAGGAGGCTATCATCTGAATACCAAGTCGGTGATGAGGTCTGGCTCTCAATGCGGAATATTCGTCTTTGTCAGCCCTCTGCGAAATTGGGACCATGTTTTATCGGTCCTTACAGGATTTCCCAGAGAGATCATTAAGTGTCCTTCCAGCTGGAGCTCCCTGCATCACTCAAGATCCCCTCTACCTTTCATGTCTCCTTGGTGAAACCAACCATTCGGAACCGATTTTCCAGGACTTTATCCCCTCCCGCTCCTTTTTATGTGGAAGGTCATCCAGAAAATTTTGGACTCCTGTATCTTGAGAGGGGTATGGCCCAAAGGAGAGGAGTTGGGTCAAGGCATCTGATGTCCACTCTCCAGCCTTGGTCAAGCACTTTCACAGGGTTTTTCTGCCAAACCAGCCCCTGGACATTCAGAGGGGGATTCTATAAGGATCTACCAGCATGGCTGACGAGGCAGGACGTCTGCCTCTACTAATATGGCTGCTGAGGCAGAACTCAGCCTCTTCCTGAGCATATTGATTCCACCTGACTTGTCCCTTTATAAGGCTTCCATTCCCCTCTCCTCCTTGCCTGTGCAAGGTTCTGGTTACCTAGTCTCCTGCTTAAAGCCTCGGCCTGCCTTGTTCCTTGCCTGTTGCCGGATTACCTCGCCTTAACAATTCTGCCTTTTTCCAGCCCTGACCTCGGAACTGTGACCCTTACCATTCTGCCTCTCTCCCGCCCTAACCCTGGAATAGTAACCATGACTATCCTGCCTTCTCCTGTCCTGACCTCAGACGCGGTCCCCACAATTCTGCTGCCTCAGGAATCGGATCCCAGGTACGGGTTTGTCTCTACTCTCCACCTCTGCCTAGCGGGTCTGTCTCCTGGACAGTACATAGCAACCTATGCGACTGTAAAACACTGTAGGTGGAGAGTAGGCAAAGAAAAATCCCCCAATAATGTGCACTTGCTAGACTATCTAATGAACAGTCAATATGAGGGGCTAAGTATTAATAGTCTGGTAGGTAGCCAGAATGTGATAAGTGTATCAAGGGAAATTTTTGCTATGTCCTTAGTATATAGCCCAAGACACAAAAATAGGAGTATGCCAGGCTGAATGGATGGACTAAAATGTAAAACTTTAATAGGTCCTACCGACAAAATTAAAATAAAAAATTAAAATAAAAGGGGACATTTGACTAACACATACAAACGGTGCATGTAATATACAGTGCATATTGGTAGAGTGCATATCCCTGAAGATTTAACTTTTTGGCTACTTTTTCTTTGCCTACTGATGCTGGAACGGATTCAACGTGTTTCGCTTTGGACTCCTGCTCATGTAGCCTGATGGGTCCGTTCCAGCATCAGTATTCCGCCCTCATCTGCAGAAGCTGATCGCACCGGAAGTGACGTGACACGTCACCAAAAGTGCAGTGGATGAGGAGACACTGGCATCAGGCAGACCTGTGCGAACACCAGATGCCACTCATCAATAGTTTTATGTGCCTGTTCTTATGATTTTTATGTAAATGCGCATTCTGGCTGTATCAATACAAAACACCTAGTACATACAGTTTGCACTATGGTTATGTTTCTGTTTTATTGAGAGCATCACACCACCAGAAAATCCAGACCCTGATTGCCAGTACTAAAACCAGGAAGCAAGGTTTTCTGATTCTGAGCCACAATTGATGTGGGATATGCTGTTTTTACCTTAGGGAAATGTGAGTCCCCACTCTACGAAATGTCACACTTTTTCAGACCCAGTTGAAGCATATTGCGCTATGTTGTGTCTTTGTTTTCTTTTCTCATATGGTGATACCTGCTCTCCCCAATCTTTTCGTTACACTCATTAACAGAGGAGAATTGGACCATTCTTCATAGGGTTGAGCTGCAATTTTCACTTATATAATGATTGCACATATATCTGCACTTTTTAGTGACATTGATTTATTAAGTTTTGTGCACACGCATTTTCTTTGTGATTTATTGTGTTGTTATCAAACTCTCCAATCACATTCGCACTGTGGCCCAGAATAGTTTACTACAAAGGGGTCTCTCTTTCTCGTCCACTGCACAATGTAGCTGTTTCGAATGGGTGAAGGATACTAATCTTATTGCACGTCAGGTATTGCTACATACATTTTTCATCAAGAAGGTGAAAATGGAATTTAAGAACACATGTTTTAATATATTTGAAGCTAAGGATTACCTGTATTTACAGGATGCTATCTCCCTTCTAGAGGGCGTAGAAAAAGTCCCAGGGAAGCAACCCTTCACTGAGCTCAAATCAAAATCCATCTTCCCTCTCGAACTCTCTCCCCGCCCCCACCCCCCGTTCCTTGATCTCTGTGCTAATATAGAAGTTTTTGTCAACTCTGTCACTAGAGACCTGGAACGGGCATCACATAAAATGCCAGTGACCAACCGGACAAGGAAGGAACAACTGGCATTAAAATCCCTCCAGAATTATCTAAATATAATCATCAAACCCTCGGATATAGGAGGGAACGTAGTCATTCTGAAACGTACTAATTATGTGCAGGAGAACCTGCGATTATTATTTGATACCACATATTACACTATTTTCGAGACAGACCCTACAATACACTTTAGGAGTGGTTTAGTTACTATTCTGAGAGAGGGACTTGGTACGAAGGCCATAACACAATACAAAAAGATTTTTATCTTTGTTCAAACTCCTTCTATCGCAACATTCTATAGCCTTCCAAAAGTGCATGAGGATAGAGCTCCCCCACATGGGCATACGATCGTCTCAGTTCTCAGGAAGCTTATGGAAAATTCAAGCATTTACATAGACAGGATCCTTAGAACTTTCGTAAAACAACCCTCCACTCATGCCTTCAGGACACAAAGGACATCCTCAGGAAACTCAACAGGGTCTCCATGGATTATCAAACGTTCTTGGTGGGCCTGAATGTGGAAACCTTGTATACCAGTATCCCCCACCAAACAGGGATAGGGACGTCCTCCCCATTCATTGACATGGAAGGCACCCACTGCAATAAGCCATAACACATATAAAAGAAAGGGGCGCAAAAAAAAACAAAGTCAATGTGATGGAAATAATTATATATTTACTCAATGCTCAATGGTTAAACAGAATTTTATCAGCACATAAAATAAATAAGGCTGTCTTTAGTAACGGCACATTTCCACTCCCCCCTTTTCCCAAGATGTATACAAACCTCAGTGCTCAGTGTGGTTTTCTCACAACCAGTCGCTGTCGGAGGCTGCGGATGATGTCCAAGCTACCAACACGTTGGCTAGTAGCGGAGCTCAAGCTGCACGCCCGCTACTGAGGAAAGGGAGGGGGAAAGTGGGAATCCCAGCCACGTCCTGCGATGACGTCACATGCTTCATCAGGAAGCATTGATTGTGAAACCGGTAGGGGCTATGGGAGGCAGCTGTGCGCAGTATCCCTTTGGCTGGAACGAGATCCCTAGGAAGTGGTTGCAGAGAGATTATCCTGCCGCGTGTTCGTGTGTCCGGACAGTTTTGCGTCCACATTGAGCCCCTGCTGCCATTTCTTGCAGTTAGTTTCGTTCCCCTCAATTGGGTTTGTTCTTTCTAGGAGTTATTGGACATCGTCAGTGGATGTATTTTTAACTCATCTAGTTGTTCAAGTTCAAACCAAAGAAATCCAAACAGGGGCAGGGACAGGAACCAGAGCTGAAACAGACAAGGGAGCTAGGCATAGACACTGCACACACAGGAGCTAGAGAAAAGCTATGCAGAGCAAGGACTGAAGGGACAGAGTGGGGTTATATGGGAAGAAGGGCCAATGGGGGTGAAGGGAGGAGCAGAGGTTTGAGTGGTACAGTAATTGCAGAGATAGGTCTGTGAGAGCAGGGGAGGAAACAGGGAGGTAATCGAGGGTAATAGCTTGCAACCGACGGGGGGCGGAGCCAATGCCTGGGGACGGGTGATAACTGGAGCGGGTGCACGCGCCTTCTGTAACCTTGTTATGTGCGCGCACCGCGCGTGTACCAGAGCGTGGGGGAAGCATCGCGGAGGAGGCGCTCGGCACCAGAGACAGAGGGGAAGGAGGACCGGAGGAACCAGGTAGGGAAAGGGCTGGGATGACGGAGGCACGCCGAGGGGCACGTGTACCTCGATAGGAGGCAAGCGAACGGTGAGGGGAGGGGACCACGCGCGTTCGCAGAACAAGTGCCTGGGCGTGCGGACCGTGCCATGGAGGAATGGCTCAGGGAGGAGGATAGAGGTTGGGGACGTAGGGGAGCAGGACAGCTATCCTCCGTGGGACCTGGGGTGACGGGGACACGCTGGGAAGCGCGAGTCCCCCGATCCATTACAGTGATTTACCATACATAGTACATGCTTCATATGTGTATTTTTATGTGTTTTTGTTTTGTACATTTTATTTATTGATTATTGTCTTTTGGCCATAGTGACCTTTATTACATTTTATTAAATTTTGTGATGCACATTTTACTAATCTGTGGTGCGCTTGTGTGTGTTTGTTTTAACTTGCCAGGATATTCTCAAAGATCTGGAGGAACTCATTTCCCTCCGTATCAGAATGGACCTTTGAATACAAGAATACAAGAACGACAGACAGAGCGAGTTCAGTCTCCCAAAACCCAACAATTCGGTTAGCTCCCCATTTCAACACTCTTCTTTCTGCACCCCGCCCAGACGAGGAACCGATACAATTAGGGGATGCCAAATTAACTGAGCAAGAGAGAACTAGGAGACGAACCAAGGGGCTGTGCCTGTACTGTGGGCTCAGGGGTCATCGTGTCCGAGACTGTCCTAAATCAGGAAAACCCCAATGCCCGGTGAAGATAGAGGAATATTCTCTGGACATTTCTTCTATTCTTCCTTCACCACAAACTTCACGGCTCCTGCCGGTTTCACTCTCCTGGGGAGTGAAAAAAACAAAAATAAACTGTGCGCTACTATCTAACTTTTAAATATATATGGATACAATGCAGTGACTAAACCATAAAATATTGAAATAAACCACAATACCACAGTGAATAAGTGATAAGATAATAAAATTATATCATAACCGTGTGGTTGATAAAGGCGTCTGCTGCTATAAACATTAGGGGTGGCTCAGCACCCCACACACTCTAAGAAATGGAAACAAAAAGAAAACAGCGCACAACGCCAAATAGTGAAGCAAGTATAAATATATATTATAATAATAAAGGGGTAATAAATCTGCGTACATCAAGTTGATAAAATATGTGCATTTAGTGTATATCACACTAGTTTACCACTCCGCAGCTATAAGCAGGAAGGTCTGGTACTTGGCTTTCTCTGCAGGAGCCTCCGTGGTGGTTCTGGGGCATGGGATCCTTCCCTCACTCCTCTCCGGCAGGACGTCACTCTCAAGGGGGTTTCCTTTAAGCAGCCTGGCTTCACTGCAGGTTCAAATGCTCAGTGGGACCGCTCCTCATCCGGCGATATGCCGCCTTTGGGGGAATTTCCCCTAGAATAACCCGTCTCTCCTGTGAGGATTCACTGCTCGTCACGGCCACTTAGATATCAAAGCAGTCCAGAGCCATTGAAGTGGCTCAGCAAACAGTTCCGCTGTGCGGACGCCAGACCGCAGCTAGCAGGGGCTCACTCAGCGTGCCACGATGCCGCTCCGTCACGTGGTGTAACGTGATGACGTCACAGTCTCCGCAGCAGTGGAGCAGACGATAGGGGGGAGGGATAGAAGTCCCTAAGAGTCTCTCAATAGCTCGAACAGCTCAAATAGCACAAAAACAGCATAAAGAATACTGATAACAGTGCGGATCCAATGAATGTAAATTAGCAAATAAATGACATAGATTAATAACATCCAACGCGTTTCGTAGATCTAACTAACTTCCCTGAAGAAGTAGTTAGATCTATGATCAGTACCTTTCCAACCAAGAAACCGGCAAGTATATTGACTATCCGTATCTCTCCAACCCAGACCCGGCTACCTTGACCAGCCTACACTCCAGACACGTCCACGCGGCTGTGGGTGGTGTTTATATCCATCCCCACCTCAGCCCCGTGGTCACGCCTTGTTTGTGGTGAGCACATCGTGACAGAGGTACAATCTGCTCAAACTAAATGTTAAAATCCTTGTAACTTATCCCAGTTTAAATTAAGCTAATTAAAGAAAGGAGGGATCCGAACCCCTACCACAAAAGAGAAAACACCAGAGAGGGAAAAGAGGAAGAAGAAGGAAAAGGGAAAGAATAAATAAAGAAACCAGTAATAACATAAAAAGTATTTTTAATCTAAGTAAGGTTGATTTAACCATAACGCAACAAAATTTGATCTCTAAGGGATTATCTTTTGCCCCAACTGTTGGGCCCAATAATTTTGAACTGTTTTTAGATGCGAATCGTTATCTTCGTAAACTTACCGTTAAGAGATTCTTTCAAAGTAAGAATGTAGAATCCAGGTTACAGATGGACAAAGTGAGAAGTGAACCTGAAGTCAGTAAATTTAAACATACGACACTAAGAAATAAATCTTTATTTTATCCGACATACTACAAAGGGAAACACTTAGAGGTTTTCTATGATCTAATTGTAAAAGATTTTGTGTCTCTTTCAAAACATAATAAATCCAAGACAAGAAATAACCTGACAAAGGAAGAGAGAATAGCTCTAGAGGAAATCACAAACAATAAGAACATAGTCATCAAACAGGCCGATAAAGGTGGGGGGACTGTAATAATGAATAGAGAGGATTACATGATGGAAATTGATCGGCTATTACAAGATGGAGAAACGTACAAAATTCTGAAGAAAAATCCTACAGAAGAATTTAGTAAAGACCTTAACATTTTACTAGAAAAGGGGAAAAATATCGGTATTTTAACGAAACAAGAATATAAATTCTTAAATAACAAAACACCTCAGATTCCGATTTTCTATATTTTACCCAAAATACATAAATGTTTACAGAATCCACCAGGAAGGCCGATAGTTTCTGGAATTAATTCACTCACGTCCAATCTATCGGCCTATATTGATAATTTCCTCCAAGGCTATGTGAAAGAAATGAACTCATATTTGAAGGATACCACTGACATTCTAAAAATTCTGGATACGTTTGAATGGAAAAAAGACTATCTATTGGCAACGATTGATGTTAGTTCATTATACACATCCATAATACATAAACTAGGCATTCAAGCGGTAGAATATTTCCTAAGAAAAGATCCAGAGTTAGAAGATTTACAAATCACATTTCTCTTAGAAAGTATCACATTCATATTGGAAAAGAATTTCTTTTTATTTGATAATATATTTTATGTTCAGAAATGTGGCACCGCCATGGGGACGAAGTTTGCCCCCAGCTATGCCAATCTCTTCATGGGATATTGGGAGGACTGTAACATCTGGTCCAATGGCAGGCTGGGGGGGAACGTTGTCCTATGGCGGCGCTACATTGATGACATTATTTTAATATGGCAGGGAGATCAAGACAGTTTAGAACAATTTATTTTAAATTTGAATCAAAATAATTTAAATCTTAAATTTACACATACGATTAATAAAACTTCTATTGAATATCTTGATTTAGAAATTTATATCGAAGAAGATGCTATTAAAACTAAAACCCATTTTAAGAATGTCGATTGTAATAATTTTATTTTAAGATCCAGTTGCCACCACCATCAATGGATGGATGGGGTTCCCTACAGCCAATATAGAAGATTACGTAGAAACTGTACAGAAGAGAATATTTTTAATGACCAATGCAAGATTTTAGAGAAACGTTTTATGGAGAAAAAATATAGCCAAGAGGTTTTAGATATGGCATTAACTAAAGCAAAGAGCCTACAAAGAAAAGAACTTTTAGAATCTCAGAAAAAATCTTTTAATGACAAAAATAATATTTATGAGACAGCTTTTCTTACAACTTTTAATAAAGAAGCGAAAAATATTGGAAAGATACTGCGAAAACATTGGCATGTTCTTAAATCGGATACAATTTTAAATGAGATTTTACCAGAAAATCCAAAAATCATTTTTAAAAAGGCACAGAACATGAAGAATATATTGGCCCCAAGTGCTTTGAGGAAATTGGACACAGACAGGAATGGCTGGCTTCAGAATATTGCAGGCTTTCATGGATGTGGATCCTGTAAGGCCTGCCAACATAAAATGAAAGAAAAAACTAGTTTTATTAGTCATAAAAGCCAAGAGTCATATAAAATAAAACAATATATCAATTGCTATACCGACTTCGTCATATATGTCCTACAATGCCCATGCGGGCTTCAATACGTAGGGAAAACTACGAGACCCATTCGTACCCGCATTATTGAACATTTAAGCAACATAAGACGTGGCATTTTAACACACAGCGTCTCAAAACACTATGCCAAATATCATTCTTCCAATCCAGATAGTCTCAGATATATTGCCATTGAAAATGCTAAACAGCATTGGAGGGGACGAAGTAGAGAGGTGGATTTAAGCAAGAGAGAAATGTACTGGATACATAAATTGAACACACTTATCCCTAATGGTCTAAACTCAGATTTTGAGATTTTACCTTTCTTACATTCTTAAATTAAACCTACTATTTGCACTTTTAGTTCATGAGTACATAACCCCTCTCCCCCTCCATCGGTTAGAGCTTCTACTGTATGAATTTATTGGTTAATGTTTAAAATTTACAAGACGGGTTTTATGAATTTGGAGATTTAAATATATTTATTTATAGATGTTTTAAAGTTAAATTTATTTAATCTATTTTTATTTTGATATTTAGTTTTTATTTTTATTCTTTGTTTTAAATAAACAAAATCAATTGACTATTTATCCATGATTTTACGTTTTAGATATTTGTTCTAACTCACCTAGCCATCTATTAATTGCATTTTAGCTATTTATAATATGCAATAACTAATACATCTCTTATTGTCTTTTCTCTCTCCTTGCCTTATAATGCTGCAAATCCCATTTAAATTGTATTTTATGTACTTGCTGATTAATGAGTTTTAAATAATGTGATTGAGTTTACTGTTTTTGTTCTAGTAATTATTTTTATATTTAATTTGTTATTTGAAATCTAATAAAGTTGTAATATGTATGTTTTAATGTTTTAGATTGCATTAACTTATGATTTGGACCACTGTGTCTATGTGCCTATATAGAGGCAAACCAGTGGGTTAATGAAGAGTTAATAGAGAAATAATTGATTAACCAAGGTGCACCCAATTTAATTAAGTGAGACCATATATAAGTGCAACATCCACATGGGACGCCATTATGCTCCTGAGGAAGCTGTATGAGTAAGCAGCGAAACGCGTAGAGCCTTCTTTGTGCTGCAGCCACCTAGAGAAGAAGACGCCGGACGCCAGAGTTCCTTCACAGCCCCTTTCCTAGCGCGTCGCTATCCCGATACCAACGGATGCGGTCATCCGCGAGCAGGAAGTGACGTCAGACGCCACTGCCAGACGGCGAGGCAGGAGATTTAGAAGGAGTGTGGGAACATTTGCTGGCACAGACCGCCGAAAGATACCTTTAGGTGTACAATCCGTTTGTACTTTTGTAAGTACATCTACTATTTCTTTACATGACATAAACGACCTATGGTACAATCTACACCATTGGGCTGTTTTGTTTTCTTTGCATGTATGATGTGAGCACTACTTCTGCTGAATCAATTCTTCTGCAAGATAATCTACTGGGGCCACTAATACCAAGAGAGAAGTTACCCATCTTCACACTGTCTGCAATTTGTCAGAACACTGCATTATTATTTCTACTCTGTGATGGTGATATTAAGCTAAACTAAAACATATACTAAAGCGCTCAACCTATTAACCTAACTTAACTACCTACTTGTGATATATAAGTCTCTAATTATTAATTCCTCTATAAATGAATTTATAATGAATATGAACTGAATCCTGCAATCTAATTATTAATCTGAGGAAGTGGCTGCCTATGGACGAGAATGACACACCTATCCACAAGGAATGCACAATCAATACTGAACAAACACTACAAAACATACAATAAACATAAATGTCCTTGGCGCACTATCTGGTGAATAACCTGACAGTTAGAGAAGTCCAATTGGTCCTTGATGATAGGGATATTAAATCCGGAATCCAATCTTTTCTGGAGGTCCTTAGAGGTAGTTGAATCAAATCTGTATTGATATAAAAGACAGAACAACCATTGCGCAGTACTTCTGGTCAAACTTCAACTCCCCCACCGTTGCCAGCTACTTACATAAAAATGATTATAAAAGGGCCTCAAAAGGTATCTTTCACTTCTTCCCCGTCACCTTAATTCTGCTATGTTGCCAGGTGGGATGACTCCTCTGATAAGAGGGAGGCCTCTCTCCAGCGTGATACCGGAAAATAAGGGAATAGGGCCAATGGTATGATACCGTCACAATTTTAATACAATAAAAACAAGACTATAAATCAGTGCACTCACATGCTTATAGTCCCTATATACGTGGTACAATGTGCCGTCCGCTTGCGTGGCAGGATGCTGGGTTGCTGCAGATAGGGGTGAGATTCAGCGTGTGTCCCCGCTTCGTGGCCTCGATTCGGAGCGCCTCGTCTCACACCGATGCTATCACTGCTCAAGCTCCCCTTTTCCTCCGTGCATGCGTGGACGTAAGCAACGTAACACTGCTACAGAAACTCCACCCTACGCGCGTTTCGTGACTGCTGACGTCACTTCCTCAGGGGCAATGGAGTGTCCATGGTAGTAAGGGCTATTTAAACCCACCGGATTATCAATGCAGGGCTCCCATTGGATATAACCAAATTGGAAACCCCTGCTCATTACGTTGCACAATTAATCAATGTACAATCAAATGATATCATTAATACATGTAAATCAGATATTATAAAATTATAAAACCGCATTAGCACAAAATTAACTCAACAGAAGACAGGTAATTAATGTGTATGCTTATAAAATGAATTCGGAGGGGGTTAACCTATATTGCACAGGGGATTACCCTCTATTGCATCTAATAGAGAACTCAGAGGAAAGATGTTTATTGAGGTTGAGGAATATACTAGCAGATATCTAAACAATATTATATTGATCTATCCATTTTTTAAAAATGAAGCCAGATCAAACTCTATATTGAGTCCTTTTGGGGTCAGAGTTTTTAGAGTATATATCCAGAAGCTTTCGCGTCTGGATATCAGATTTATTTTATCTCCCCCTCTCCAATTTTGCTTTGGGCATTCAATTCCCTTACAGATTAACCCTGCTGGGTTCTGCCCATGCTTCAATCTAAAGTGGTTGGAGACACTATGTGTCTCCAAACCCCGTTTAATATTGAATACATGTTCTGCCAAGCGCCGCTTAAGTGGTCTACCTGTTCGCCCCACATATTGAAGCCCACACGGGCATTCCAACAGATAGACCACAAAAGGGCTCCTGCAGGTGATGAAAGACCTAATTGGGAATGATATACCTGTTATATTTGATTTGAAGTCTTTACATTTTTGACCATATTTGCAGCCTATACATTTATTACATAAAAAGTATCCATTGAGTTCCTTTAACCATGTAGTGTTCCGTGACTTTACCTGGTTAAATGGGCAACTTGGTGAGAGTTTTAATTTAAGGTTGTCAGCCTTTTTAAAAACTATCTGTGGATGCTGGGGTAATATATTTTTTAGCTTCACATCACCAAGTAGGATACTCCAATGCTTTTTAATTATTGTTGTAATTTTATTTGCCATGCCATTGTATTTCGTGATGAAAGGAATAAACTCTACCCTATCTTTTTTAATTATGGTCTTTTTATTCATTTGAATTAATTCCTCTCTATTTGTGTTTTTAGCTGCCTCTAGTGCCTTTTTTACCCTATTATGGTTATATTCCCTTTCAAAGAACTTGGTTTTTAGTTCGTTGGCCTGTGTGTTAAATATTGCTTCCTGTGAGCAATTCCGTTTCGTTCGTAGAAACTGGCCTTTGGGAATATTATTTATCCATCTAGGATTATGATTACTCGATGCTAGTAAGTAAGTGTTTGCATCTACTTTCTAATAAAAGGTCTTAGTTTCAATTAATCCATTTTCAATGAATAAGGTTAGGTCTAGAAAATCAATGGTGAGTGGATTTATATTGAAGGTAAATTTTAAATTCATATTATTGTTGTTAAGATACTGTTGGAATTTACCCAAATCTACTTCATTACCACCCCAGATACATAGCACATCGTCGATATAGCGCCTCCATAGCACCAGGTCCGCCCCAAATGGGCTGTTGGAATGGATATAGTTTTCCTCCCACATGCCCATAAATATGTTGGCATAACTAGGGGCGAACCTGGTACCCATGGCAGTGCCACATACCTGGAGGTAGTAATCATTATCGTAATTGAAGAAGTTATGGGTAAGGATATATCTAATCTAATCCGAATCGGGATTTAGGGAATTTATAATAGAAGGGATTAGATATATCCTTACCCATAACTTCTTCAATTACGATAATGATTACTACCTCCAGGTATGTGGCACTGCCATGGGTACCAGGTTCGCCCCTAGTTATGCCAACATATTTATGGGCATGTGGGAGGAAAACTATATCCATTCCAACAGCCCATTTGGGGCGGACCTGGTGCTATGGAGGCGCTATATCGACGATGTGCTATGTATCTGGGGTGGTAATGAAGTAGATTTGGGTAAATTCCAACAGTATCTTAACAACAATAATATGAATTTAAAATTTACCTTCAATATAAATCCACTCACCATTGATTTTCTAGACCTAACCTTATTCATTGAAAATGGATTAATTGAAACTAAGACCTTTTATAAGAAAGTAGATGCAAACACTTACTTACTAGCATCGAGTAATCATAATCCTAGATGGATAAATAATATTCCCAAAGGCCAGTTTCTACGAACGAAACGGAATTGCTCACAGGAAGCAATATTTAACACACAGGCCAACGAACTAAAAACCAAGTTCTTTGAAAGGGAATATAACCATAATAGGGTAAAAAAGGCACTAGAGGCAGCTAAAAAAACACAAATAGAGAGGAATTAATTCAAATGAATAAAAAGACCATAATTAAAAAAGATAGGGTAGAGTTTATTCCTTTCATCACGAAATACAATGGCATGGCAAATAAAATTACAACAATAATTAAAAAGCATTGGAGTATCCTACTTGGTGATGTGAAGCTAAAAAATATATTACCCCAGCATCCACAGATAGTTTTTAAAAAGGCTGACAACCTTAAATTAAAACTCTCACCAAGTTGCCCATTTAACCAGGTAAAGTCACGGAACACTACATGGTTAAAGGAACTCAATGGATACTTTTTATGTAATAAATGTATAGGCTGCAAATATGGTCAAAAATGTAAAGACTTCAAATCAAATATAACAGGTATATCATTCCCAATTAGGTCTTTCATCACCTGCAGGAGCCCTTTTGTGGTCTATCTGTTGGAATGCCCGTGTGGGCTTCAATATGTGGGGCGAACAGGTAGACCACTTAAGCGGCGCTTGGCAGAACATGTATTCAATATTAAACGGGGTTTGGAGACACATAGTGTCTCCAACCACTTTAGATTGAAGCATGGGCAGAACCCAGCAGGGTTAATCTGTAAGGGAATTGAATGCCCAAAGCAAAATTGGAGAGGGGGAGATAAAATAAATCTGATATCCAGACGCGAAAGCTTCTGGATATATACTCTAAAAACTCTGACCCCAAAAGGACTCAATATAGAGTTTGATCTGGCTTCATTTTTAAAAAATGGATAGATCAATATAATATTGTTTAGATATCTGCTAGTATATTCCTCAACCTCAATAAACATCTTTCCTCTGAGTTCTCTATTAGATGCAATAGAGGGTAATCCCCTGTGCAATATAGGTTAACCCCCTCCGAATTCATTTTATAAGCATACACATTAATTACCTGTCTTCTGTTGAGTTAATTTTGTGCTAATGCGGTTTTATAATTTTATAATATCTGATTTACATGTATTAATGATATCATTTGATTGTACATTGATTAATTGTGCAACGTAATGAGCAGGGGTTTCCAATTTGGTTATATCCAATGGGAGCCCTGCATTGATAATCCGGTGGGTTTAAATAGCCCTTACTACCATGGACACTCCATTGCCCCATAGGAAGTGACGTCAGCAGTCACGAAACGCGCGTAGGGTGGAGTTTCTGTAGCAGTGTTACGTTGCTTACGTCCACGCATGCACGGAGGAAAAGGGGAGCTTGAGCAGTGATATCATCGGTGTGAGACGAGGCGCTCCGAATCGAGGCCACGAAGCGGGGACACACGCTGAATCTCACCCCTATCTGCAGCAACCCAGCATCCTGCCACGCAAGCGGACGGCACATTGTACCACGTATATAGGGACTATAAGCATGTGAGTGCACTGATTTATAGTCTTGTTTTTATTGTATTAAAATTGTGACGGTATCATACCATTGGCCCTATTCCCTTATTTTCCGGTATCACGCTGGAGAGAGGCCTCCCTCTTATCAGAGGAGTCATCCCACCTGGCAACATAGCAGAATTAAGGTGACGGGGAAGAAGTGAAAGATACCTTTTGAGGCCCTTTTATAATCATTTTTATGTAAGTAGCTGGCAACGGTGGGGGAGTTGAAGTTTGACCAGAAGTACTGCGCAATGGTTGTTCTGTCTTTTATATCAATACAGATTTGATTCAACTACCTCTAAGGACCTCCAGAAAAGATTGGATTCCGGATTTAATATCCCTATCATCAAGGACCAATTGGACTTCTCTAACTGTCAGGTTATTCACCAGATAGTGCGCCAAGGACATTTATGTTTATTGTATGTTTTGTAGTGTTTGTTCATTATTTCTACTCTGTTGTAAGTAGGAAATCCCCTAGAGCCAAGATTTTCATCTAGCCCGCATTGCATAAATATACTGCACAATTATTGTTTTTATATTTTTTTTATTCACATGTAATGTTCCTGATTTGATCGCTCCCTTCCCACCCCAAAAACAAGACTATACCTGGTTCTCAGCCATTGTTACTGGTCCAGGCACAAAATGAGTCACACAGATAACTTATACAATTGTAGTTAAACACATAGAAATACACATAACCACAGGTTATACTATACTAGGGTTGGGGCACTCTCCAGCCCTAGAATGGCAAGATTAACCCTGTTACCTCAAGTCACCATGTTGACAGCAGAAGCAGCATGCAGGCTTAACCTTTACTTTGAGTGCCATGCTGCCCCATGCGTTACAAACACCAACTGATGAAAAGGCCAAACTAACAGTAAAATATGCTACCCATCGGCATAACGCGGGAAGCAAATATTAAGGAGGGGAGGAGGGGGAGGGAGTGAATCGCCGCCATTTTTTTTTTTTTTAAATTTAACTTTTTTGTTTATTATTATTTATTTATTTAATTAACTGGCGCCCGGCGGGTCATAGCGGGCCGCACAGAGAGGCCAGGCGGGCCGCATGCGGCCCGCGGGACGTATGTTGTGCAGCCCTGAGATACACCGTTTGAATCCCGTCGATTTACATTCTTAAAAAACTAATGACAGAAAATGGGCCTTGTAATGACAATTCCAGAAGATATTAAATATTTTAATAAAGTAAGTACACCCAGAGGTTAATTTGAGTTACCAGTTGTAATGCAAAGATTCTGGATTCAGCCAATAACTTGTACACTCTGTCAGTAAAAAGTCTTAGAAATGTAATCAAAAAGGGATTTTACTTAGCTTCTGTTATGTTATCAGTTACAGCTTACATAGCTAAACAGCATACAACAGGAAAATGCTCCAAACACCCGGGGTAGCCCCAATCAGTCTAGTCTGATCCCGAGAGGGTGAGGGGAATTCTTGGCCAGGGCACCTGCACAGTCCGTGGAGAAGCTTCTGGCACTAGTCTCTTATTTATAGCCTAATCTCTTATTTATAGCATTTTGGGTTAGGCTTCCTCCAATCAGTGCTGAGTGTTGTAGCAAATGCATACTTAAACCGATGAATCACACTTCCTTTGTTGTAAACAACTCTATATATGGTAAACATATGACAGAGAGGGAGAGTTCTGCTCACCCAAAGCACATGCCATGGCACACTTAAGCTGATGAGTGATCAAACATGTGACAAGAGAGAGAGAGCACTGCTTACTTAAAGCACATGTTATGGCATACTTCAGATAATGACAGCTTAAAAACACATGTATTCTCTTTGTGGCAGGTCAAGCGACTAGCTATGCCTAGTTTTATGAGGTTGTCCTGAAACTGGGTTATCTGGGGTCAAAATCTATTTGAGAATTCTTCTGACAGTAGAAATGAAACCTCTCTTTTATGTATTTTAAAAGAGATTCCTGAAAAGGGTCTGGAAATACAAGAGGGTGTGGTCAGGAAAGTATTGCAGAATGGTGTAGATGTAGTAAATATAAAGATATATATGGGATCTAACAATGATTCACAAGAATTACAGATAGATCTTTGTAATATTTCCGATCATACGAATTGAATGATCCTAAATGATCCACGGTTGTGAGAAGGCAAAGGTCAGATATCCACTAGTCGCTCAAATTTAGGAGTAAGCTGGTCAACAATAATCTCTTTACATGCGACAAACTTACCCGAACATATTGATATGAATCACGTCATTCTTGAACCTACGGTGATAAAGATATAGGGCATTTTATATATCCGGGCAATTTAAAAATGTCCTTTTTTTCCCCTCCACAAGCCATAAAAGTGTCATCCAGAGATCGATGAAGGGGGGGATTAAGGACACACCCAGAAGGTGAGTTTAAGCTGTGCTCAATGTGGAAGGGTGTTAGGATAAAGACCCAGCAACTGAGATATAAAATCAGAAATTCAACATTGAGGGTGTGTTGTCTATAGCAGGGGTCTCCGTTATCCAGATAGGGATAGGTTTATCCATTTGCCATCTTAAAGGCAAATGAAGCACAGCCATTCTGATTGGCTGGCATCATTCCCTTTAAGTGACGTCATGTCAAAAAAAAATTAAAGTTGGAACATGGTTTTAACAGCCAATCAGGTGGCTGTTAACCATTTTGAGGCTAAATGTGACGTCACAAGCCCTATTTAAGGCCGTGACGCCTCATTTGAGCCCAAGAAGCCGACGAGACAGCATCGGCTGGGATTTAACATGGGGTATTTTGGATTGACAGATGAAGAAAGAAGATAAAGAAGATCAAAAAATGGTGACAGATGAAGATAGAAGAAGGTGATTAAAGAAAGAAAAAAGAAGTTTGGGGTACCTGCTCCGGATCTTCATGGCGGATGGCATCGGATGCTGTTAGAGGCCTTCAAGGTATGTGAGCTTCCTGTTACCCCGGGAGTCGGAGGGCCACCGCTTCTAATAGTGAGTAATATATTGAATGTTTGTAAATGTCTTTTTTTACAGGTTTTTTCATTGAATGTGATTGTTGATTTTTTGAGGGAGGCACATTGACTGATAATATATTAGTACATTATTATTACAATATTTGGGGGGCATTTCTGGCTTGGTATTGCTGTTGGTTTTTTAATGTCAGTTTCTTATGTGGATGTAATTGTTTGTATTTCTCCTGCTTAATGTAATAAAATGTTTGCGATTGGTGTTCGTTTGTAGTTAATGTTGTATTATGTTGGCTAATGCGTTTTATGGTTCTTTCAGAGATTGTTTGAATGTATTTCTTTGTCTTTTAATGTTTACATTCATTAGTGTTGTTGTAATTAATTGGTTTGATTGGTTAGTGTTACTATTCATTTTGAGTTGGTTTAGGAATTAATTGGTTTCATTGGTTAATGGTTTAATTAAATTATTGTTGATGTTGTTACTGCTTGTATTCATTGGATTAGCTGGCTACTGTTTTTATTTAGGTATGCTAATGCAGTGTTTAATAATGGGCAAATAATCTATTATCCATATCTGGATAATAGTTATTTTGCACATTATTGTACTGTATGTGTTAGGGGGGAGGGGGGTCGTGTATTGATGTTTGTTAATTCTTTTTTAAATATACATTTTAATTATAGTGTACATGAGCAGGGGGTCTCCGGAGCTGACTCGCGTTGGTTTCAGGTCCGAGGACCCCCTTCTTCAGGCTATACAGGCCCAATTATGGGGTGCCGGTATCCCCTGCACTTTCAAGCGTCTGCGTCACCGGAACATTGAAATTCTAAAGGGGATACCGGCACCCCATAACGGGTGAAGTAGGGGGTCCTCGGACCTGAAACCAACGCGGGTCAGCTCCGGAGACCCCCTGCTCATGTACACTATAATTAAAATGTATTTATTTATTGTACGATCGCCTGTAACAGCCTTGCATGGAGATGGCAAATCTCCATGCAAATGTTACAAGCGGCTTTTTTTTCTATCAGCTAGCGTACGGGAACTTTAAGTGCGATAGCAGGGGGAAAAACATTGCACGCACGATAAGCCAGTTTTGGGCACGTCCGATAAAAAATGGTCTGAGGGCCTTAGTGAATCGCGCCGCCGGCTTCATTTTTTATCGGACGTGCTAATTTTTTTCAGGCCGGCGCGAAAGCTCGGAGCTTAGTGCATAGCCCCCTGTGTCTGATCAAAACAGGCATTTCGATCTGTAAATAGATGCCGGCAGCTGAAGACTGGATGCGATCTCCTCTCTCCCAGCACTGCTGTGCTCGCGTCACCTCACCCCGCACCCCCGGGATTGGATGCCCGGATATTCCACCGAAGACTCCTGATGAAAACTTGTGAAGTTGAAACGCGTTGAGTGGTAATACAGAGCAGGACACTATACACAGTACCTCCTGCATAATCAAGGAACTCAGCTCCGGTGGAATATCTACTAAAGACTCAAAATAAAAACAGTAAATAAAACATGTCATAAGGAGGCGCAAATCGATATAATAACTGCCTTGAAATTTACAGCCGAGTAAGTGAAAGCAAACTGGATGTAAAAGCCTAAAATCAGACCCTACAGTAGCCTAAGTCCGTGCTTATGCTGAAAAACGGCGGCGGCGGCGGCGCTTGGCTTAACGCCACGTGGCTCAAAAAAAAATTAATAAAGATGCAGCTTGGCCGCCCTGTAGCTCTTGGTATAATCGAGGCCTTAGTGAGCAAAGCCTGACCACAAGCATGCACCAAAAACACAGCTTCATCTAGGGTTGCCAGGAAGCTCCTCCACAAATATTGGACACAATGATGAAAGGTGTGGGAGGTAGGTGAGCGGGGGTGGGGGAAGGCAAAGTTGTCGGGTGGGTGCTGGACCCAGCGCATCCCCCTCTGGCCAGCGGTTTTCGCGCGGGGATTCCCGCTCTCATTGGGCGCTTCCCTCCTCGATCGTGGAAGGTGGGTCCAATGTGGCCATGGAGCAGGTGTGGTTCTCTCCCGGCGCTCCCCCCGTTACCACTGGCGGCTGTTTGAGCAGGGGGATGTTTGGGGGAGACAGGTGCAGTGGTCCCATGGCCTGGGTACCACTGCCCCCCCTCCACATCCACTAGCCCCCCCTCCACCTCCACTGCCCCCCCACCTTCGCATCCACTGCCTCCCCTCCACATCCACTAGCCCCCCTCCGCATCCACTAGCCTCCCTCCACATCCACCATCCCCCCTCCGCATCCACCATCCCCCCTCCGCATCCACTAGCCTCCCTCCACATCCACTAGCCTCCCTCCGCATCCACTGGCCTCCCTCCGCATCCACTTCCCTCCCTCCGCATCGACTAGCCCACCTCCACATCCACTGGCCCCCCTCCACATCCACTGGCCTCCCTTCGCATCCACTGACCCCTCTCCACATCCAATGTCCCCCCTACACATCGACTGGCCCCCCTCCACAACCACTAACCCCCCTCCGCCTCCAGTAGTCCCCCTCTGCATCCACTGCCCCCCCCTCCACATCCACTGCCCCATCTCCGCATCCACTGCCCCTCCTCCACATCCACTGCCCCCCCTGCATCCACTAGCCCCCCTCCACATCCACTAGCCCCCTCTACATCCAGTGGCCTTTCTCCACATCCACTAGCCCCCCTCCGCATCCACTAGCCCCCCTCCGCATCCACTAGCCCCCCTCCACATCCACTAGCCCCCCTGCGCATCTACTGCCCACCCTGCTGACACCATCCCCAAGGTAAGTCTGAATTTTATGTATTGAGGTGGTGGGTATATTTGGAATATGTATTGGGGTGGTGGGTGTATTTTGTATATGTATTGGGGAGGTGGGGGTATTTTGTATATGTATTGGGTAGGTGTGGGATATTTTGTATATGTAATGGGGGGGTGTGGAGTATTTTGTATATATTGGGGTGGTGGGGGTCTTTTTAAAATGTATTGGGGCCACCTACCCAGTCAGTCACCCACCCAGTCAGTCACCCACCGAGTCAGTCAGTCACTGTAAGGGACCAGGGGTCACGTCCCGCAAGCCTTGCTCCTCCCTTACCCTCCTCTGCGGCCGCTGCCGCTGCTGCTCCAGGTCCCCGCCGGTCCTCCGCTATCGCAGGTGTCTTCCCCGCAGCTCCTGCTCCTCTTCCGGATCGCGAGTGCCATCCCGTCGTCATTACATGGCGCGCGCGGACCCACACCTCTTGTGCCTTGCTATCGGAGGTTAGCTCTGCCCCCACCTACTGCATCATTCCGTGCCACGCTCCTGAGCTCCTACCCACCTCCTCATCTCCTGGCTCCTATCCTGGCGCTTCCTCGGGCCACACCTCCACTCTGCCTCCCCTCTGATTGGCACCGCCTGGTATTTAGGTCTCATCTCCACATTCGGTCAGTGCTCAGCATAGATTCTGGTACCTTGGTGCTGTCTAGTCTTGTGCTTGGCCCTTGTTTTTGTTATTTCAGTCTCCACGTTCCTGACCCGGCTAGTCTGCAAACCTTCTCTGGATCTTCACCCTGGCATTCCTCGACTACACTGTCTTCTCTACCCCTCGGACTTGGCAAACGGAACTCAACTACGCTGTCGTCTCTACCCCTCGGACTTGGCAAACGAAACTCGACTACGCTGTCGTCTCTACCCCTTGGACTTGGCAAACGAAACTCGACTACGCTGTCGTCTCTACCCCTCGGACTTGGCAAACGAAACTCGACTGCGCTGTCGTCTCTACCCCTCGGACTTGGCAAACGAAACTCGACTACGCTGTCGTCTCTACCCCTCGGACTTGGCAAACGGAACTCGACTACGTCAGGGTATTGTCAGGTTTGTGGGCAGCATGAGTGTAACAGTATGCTGAGCACAAAAAACTCTGACTCCCCTGAGGTGGGCCAAGCACTGGCCTCTTTTTTGAAACATTTTTCATATTTGCAGAATCAGGTTTCCTACCTACACCAACAAATCTCTACCTTGTCTTTACAACAGTCTCCAGCTAGCGTTATCATGCTTCTCCCATTTGGGAATTAAGGCTCGAGCTCACGCATGATTTTGCAAGCTTCAGAAGGGAGTTTTGTCAAGTCTTTGGTACCCCTGAACGAAGCCACACTGTCGCCTCTTCCTTGTTCCACATTTCACAGGGTCAGAGGTCCGTAGCAAGGTACGCACTGGAATTCCGGACTATTGCGGCAGAAACCGATTGGAATAATGGCGCACTCTCCGCTGCAGTCTTTCGGATTCCTTAAAGGACGAGCTGACGGCCCAAGAGAGACCATCTTCTTTAGAGGAGCTAATCTGTGTATGTATCAGGGTGGACCAACGTCTACAGGAAAGGTGTGTCGAACACCAACGCCCTCGTTTTGTTTTTCCTATGCCTTCTGTTTCCAGGAATCCTTCTCCTACCCTGCCGGCGTTGGATGCTACCGAACCCATGCAACTGGGTAGTCAGCAGCTCTCTCCTGCTGAAAGACTGCATTGGAGGAACGAGGGATTGTGCTTCCATTGAGGCTCCTTCGGACATATCTTACCTCGTTGTCCCTTGAGAGCGGGAAACGCCAACGCCCAGTGAGGTATGAGGGGATCTTACTGGGTACTATCTAATCTTTCCCTTCTATCAAGAAAAAGCTTCCCAAGAAAATTCTACTCCCCGTCTACCTCGAGGGTGCCAACTTCCGAGTCTCTGCCTTGGCCTTCCTCGACTCCGGCTCTGGAGGAAATTTTGTGGACCAGGACTTCCGAAGGATTCGGAAGCTGATTTCCCTTGATGTCATCCATTCCCCTTCGGTTCTACTCATTCTGGGACTGCCATGGTTACAACTTCATAATCCGGTTATTGATTGGACCGATAACCTGCCTATTCAATGGAGTTCCCCACATAAGGAATCCTTGTCTTCACCTGTAACGGTACTGGGCAGCCTGGATGCTACTACTCCTGGGGAGATCTCTTTGCCTGAAGTATATACTGAATTTTTGGATGTCTTAAACAAGATCCAGTCCGAGGTGCTCCCTCCTCACCGTCCCTTCGATTGCCCAATTGACTTGGTACCCGGAGCCACTTTTCCCAAGGCCAGATCTTGTCCTTTATCCTTGCCCAAGACGGAAGCCATGGCGGAGTACATTGAGGAGAATATCAAGAAAGGTTTCATTTGGAACAACACTTCCCCGCTGGAGCGGGTTTCTTTTTTGTGAAGAAAAAAGATGGAACTCTTAGCCCCTGTATCAACTATCGCGGACTTAATAAGATCACTATTAAAAATCGCTATCCGCTACCCTTGATTTCTGAACTTTTCGATAGGTTGCAGGGTTCTACCATCTTTTCTAAGCTACGAGGAGCCTATAATCTAATTCGCATCTGCGAGGGAGACGAGTGGAAGACCGCATTTAATACGCGCAGTGGTCACTATGAATAGCTTGTGATGCCATTTGGATTATGTAATGCCCCCATGGTTTTTCAAGAATTCATGAATGAAATATTCCGCAATGTCCTTAATATCTTCGTGATTGCCTACCTGGATGATATTCTTATTTTCTCTAAGACTCTCGATGAACACGTTACATGCCAAGCTAGTTCTCTCTCGTTTACGTAAAAAACGACTCTACGCCAAGATGGAGAAGTGTCTGTTCCACCAGTCTTCAACTGCATTCTTACGCTATGTTATCTCGGACAAAGGTTTTACGATGGATCCGGAGAAGCTCAAGTCGGTCCTGGAATGGCCACAACCCATTTCCTTAAAAGCGATTCAGCGGTTCCTCGGCTTCGCCAATTATTATCGGAAGTTTATTGTTAATTTCTCCACCACAGTAGCAACCATTACCGCCCTCAAAAAAAGGGGCCGATCCGTCTTCTTGGTCTCCTGAAGCCAGCGAGGCGTTCGAGTCTCTTAAAAAAAGCCTTTGTATTTGCTCCTATCTTGCGGCACCCAGACTCCACTCTTCCTTTTACTTTAGAGGTCGACACCTCCGACATGGGAGCAGGTGCTGTGCTCTCTCAAAGAACCACTCCTCAAGATAAACTTCACCCCTGCAGGTTCTTTTACAAGAAATTCTCCTCAGCCGAGAGAAACTACGACGTCGAGAGTAGAGAATTGTTGGCCATCAAGATGGCATTGCAAGAATGGAGGCACCTCCTTGAAGGAACTAAGGAACCTATTTTGATACTCACAGATCATAAAAATCTTTCTTATATTGAGGGTGCCCGCTGGGCGTTGTTCTTCTCCAGATTCAATTTCAGCATCTCGTACATTCTGGGTACCAAAAACGTTAAGGCGGATGCATTGTCTCATCAGTTCTCCACAGAAGAGAGGTCTGAGGAGATTCCTGAAAGTATCCTTCCTTCTAAATTCATAATTTCAGCCACTTCTTTTGATATTTTGCATAAAATCTTGGAGGCCCAGTCACAGATCCCCGAGGGGCTAGAGGTACCTGATGGACGTCTATACGCCGCCCCACGTTTTCATCGCAAGATCCTTAAATGGGGGCAGTCTTCCAGATCGACAGGTCATCCTGGCATGAAGAGGGCCACGGATTTAATCAGGCGGACCTTCTAGTGGCCTAATATGATGAAGGACATTCAGGAGTTCACCACCTTGTTTGCGCTCAAAATAAAACTGTTTGTCAAAAGCCTTCTGGTCTGCTACGTCTCCTTCCGGTCCCAGATCGTCCCCGGACACATATTGCCATGGACTTCATTGTGAATCTCCCACCTTCTAATGGAATGACCACGATTTTAGTCCTGATTGATAGGTTTTCCAAACAAGCCCATTTTGTCCCCCTCAAGGTTTTGCCTAATCCCGCCACTCTAGCAGATATCTTTGTAAAAAAGATTTTCCGTATCCATGGTATCCCGCTTTCCATCGTTTCTGATCGGTGTACGCAATTCGTTTCTAAATTTTGGCGCGCTTTTTCTCAGAGACTGGGCATTTCTCTTCTTTTTTCATCCGGGTATCACCCCCAAACTAATGGCCAAAACGAGAGGATGAACCAATCCCTGGAGCAATATTTGCGATGTTTCTCTTCTGACTCCCGGGATAATTGGGCAAAATTATTCCCATGAGAAGAGTTCGCTATCAATTCCAGAGACAGAAGAGACAGGCGGATCGTCTTCGTAAAGAAGCACACAAGTATAGACCTGGAGATAAGGTCTGGCTCTCTTCCAAGAATATCAGATTAAAGACGCCTTCTCCGCAGTTATCCCCTAGGTTTGTTGGCCCCTTCTCTATCCTTCAACAGGTAAACCCTGTGGTCTACCATCTTTGTCTCCCGCCGTCCATGAAGATTCCGCCAGTCTTCCATGTTTCCCTCTTGAAACCGTTCATTTCAAGTGCTGAGTTCCCTCACCATCCACAAAGGCCTCCTCCAGTTGCGGTACAAGGACAACAGGAATTTGAGATCCGGTCCCTCATCGACTCTCGCATCTCTCGAGGCAAGGTCCAGTTCGTGGTCCACTGAAAGGGGTATGGACCGGAGGAACGCTCCTGAACGGAGGAACGCTTGAACTCCATGCTCCGTCCTTGCTCAGGCTTTTCCATCAAAAGTTTCCCCATAAGACCTGGGAAGATCGTCCGGAGTTTGATCATCGAGGGGGTGGTACTGTAAGGGACCAGGGGTCACGTCCAGCATGCCTTGCTCCTCCCTTACCTTCCTCTGCAGCCGCTGCGGCCGCTGCTGCTCCAGGTCCCCGCCGGTCCTCCGCTATCGCGGGTGTCTTCCCCGCAGCTCCCGCTCCTCTACCAGGTCGCGCGTGCAAGTCCGTCGGCTTTACATGGCGCACGCGGACCTGCGCCTCTTGTGCTTTGCTATCGGATGTTATTTATGCCCCCACCTACTACATCACTCCGCACCACACTCCTGAGATCCTACCCACCTCCTCATCTCTTGGCTCCTATCATGGCGCTTCCTCTGGCTGCACCTCAGCTTCACATCCCCTCTGATTGGCACCGCCTGGTATTTAGGTCTCATCTCCACATTCGGTCAGTGCTCAGCAAAGATTCTGGTACCTTGGTGCTGTCTGGTTTTGTGCTTGGCTCTTGTTCTTGTTATTTCAGTCTCCACATTCCTGACCCGGCTAGTCTGCAAACCTCTGGATCTTGACCCTGGCATTCCTCAACTACGCTGTCTTCTCTACCCCTCGGACTTGGCAAACGGAACTCGACTAGGCTGTCATCTCTACCCCTCAGACTTGGCAAACAAAACTCGACTAGGCAGCTCTCTCTACTCCCAGACCTTTTGGCTTACAGACACGACCACTCTACATTCTACTACCCAGGACCTGGTAAGTATCAGACTAACCCTCCTCTTTAGCCCACACCTAGCTTCGCTCAAATACCACACTCCGGGCACGTCTCCATTGCTGTGGGTATGTGGTGTTCTCTCTTCCCACCTCGGTACCGGGTCTTGTCAGGTTTGCAGGCAGCACAGTGTGACAATCACCCACCCACCCAGTCAAGTCACCCACCCACCCAGTCACCCTCCCATCCAGTCAGTCACCCACCCAGACAGTCACCCAGTTAGTCAGTTAGTCAGTTGGTCAGTCACCCACCCAGTCACCCACCCACCCACCAAATCAGTCACCCATCCACCCAGTCAGTCAGTCAACCAGTCAGTCACCCACCCAATCAGTCACCCACCCAGTCAGTCAGACACCCTGTTAGTCAGTCAGTCAGTCAGTCACCCACCCAGTCTGTCAACCCAACAAATCAGTCACCAACCCACCCAACATGTCAGTCAGTCACCCACCCAGTAAGTCAGCCACCCACCCAGTCAGTCAAGTCAGTAACCCTCCAACCCAATCAGACAGTCACCCACTCACCCAGTCAGTCAAACACCCACCCACCCAGTCAGTCCCCCACCACTCACCCAGTCAACCACCACACCACCCAGTCACCCACCCAGTCAGTCAGTCACCCACCCAGTCAGTCAGTCACACAGTCAGTCACCCACCCACCAGTCAGTCACCCATCCAGTCAGTCAGTCAGCCACCCACCCACTCAGTAAACTCATAGCAGCCATAGCTGCCTGCAGCCATGCTCTTAAGCAGATATGCTTTTAAGTAGATATGTTTAAAGTACAGGTAAACCCCGTTATAACGTGACCCGTTATAATGCGGTTTTCACGTGGCTCCCGTTTAAAAAAAAAAAATTTAATTTAAAAAAAAAAATTTTTTGCACACAATGCACATTCCCACTGCACACACTGCTCACTGCACACACTGCACACAGCACACACTCTCACTGCACTCTGCACACACTGCTCACTGCACACACTGCTCACTGCACACACTGCACACAGCACACACTGCACACAGCACACACTCTCACTGCACACTGCACACATTGCTCACTGCACACACTGCTCACTGCACACACTGCTCACTGCACACACTGCTCACTGCACACACTGCTCACTGCACACACTGTTCACTGCACACACTGCACACTAATCACTGCACACACTGCTCACTGCACACACTGCTCACTGCACACACTGTTCACTGCACACACTGCACACTAATCACTGCACACACTGCTCACTGCACACACTGTTCACTGCACACACTGTTCACTGCACACACTGTTCACTGCACACACTGCACACACTCTACACTGCACACACTGCACACACTACACTGCACGCACACGCTCCCACTGCACACTCCCACTGCACACTCCCACTCCCACTGCACACTCCCACTCCCACTCCCACTCCCACTGCACACGCCCACTTCCACTCCCACTGCACACTCCCACTCCCACTGCCACCTCCCACTCCCACGGCACACACTCCCACTGCACACACTCCCACTGCACACACTCCCACTGCACACACCAGACACTCCCAGCACATACACTCACTGCACACACTCTCACTGCACACACTCTCACTGCACACACTCTCACTGCACACACTCTCACTGCACACACTCTCACTGCACACACTCTCACTGCACACACTCTCACTGCACACTCTCACTGCACACTCTCACTGCGCACTGCTCACAGCACACTCTCACAGCACACAGCTCTCACAGCACTCAGCTCTCACAATACACTCACATGTAAGCAGCCCACCCCTCCCCTCACATGTCAGCAGCCCACCCCCCCTCACATGTCAGCAGCCCACCCCCCATTCACATGTCAGCAGCCCACCCCCCCTCACATGTCAGCAGCCCACCCCCCTCACATGTCAGCAGCCCCCCCTCACATGTCAGCAGCCCACCCCCCCATCACATGTCAGCAGCCCACCCCCCCCCTCACATGTCAGCAGCCCACCCCCCTCACATGTCAGCAGCCCACCCCCCCTCACATGTCAGCAGCCCACCCCCCCTCACATGTCAGCAGCCCACGCCCCCCTCACATGTCAGCAGCCCACCCCCCTCACATGTCAGCAGCCCACCCCTCCCCTCACATGTCAGCAGCCCACCCCCCCTCACATGTCAGCAGCCCACCCCCCCTCACATGTCAGCAGCCCACACCCCCCTCACATGTCAGCAGCCCACCCCCCCTCACATGTCAGCAGCCCACCCCCCCCTCACATGTCAGCAGCCCACCCCCCCTCACATGTCAGCAGCCCACCCCCCATTCACATGTCAGCAGCCCACCCCCCCCTCACATGTCAGCAGACCACCCCCTCACATGTCAGCAGCCCCCCCTCACATGTCAGCAGCCCACCCCCCCATCACATGTCAGCAGCCCACCTCCCCCTCACATGTCAGCAGCCCACCCCCCCTCACATGTCAGCAGCCCACGCCCCCCTCACATGTCAGCAGCCCACCCCCCTCACATGTCAGCAGCCCACCCCTCCCCTCACATGTCAGCAGCCCACCCCCCCCTCACATGTCAGCAGCCCACCCCCCCTCACATGTCAGCAGCCCACACCCCCCTCACATGTCAGCAGCCCACCCCCCCTCACATGTCAGCAGCCCACCCCCCCCCTCACATGTCAGCAGCCCACCCCCCTCACATGTCAGCAGCCCACCCCCCCCTCACATGTCAGCAGCCCACCCCCCCCTCACATGTCAGCAGCCCACCCCCCCTCATATGTCAGAAGCCCACCCCCCCTCACATGTCAGCAGCCCACCCCCCCCCCTCACATGTCAGCAGCCCAACCCCCCCTCACATGTCAGCAGCCCACCCCCCCCCTCACATGTCAGCAGCCCACCCCCCCTCACATGTCAGCAGCCCACCCCCCTCACATGTCAGCAGCCCACCCCCCCTCACATTTCAGCAGCCCACCCCCCACCAGCCCGTTTTTCACACACCGTTTTACACACACACACACACACACACACACACACACACACACACACACACACACACACACACACACACACACACACACACACACACACACACACACACACACACACACACACACCCTTAGATCAGCTCAGCACATCCTCTCTCCCCGGTACTAAGCCTAAGCCCCGCCCCCTCATGCTCTGACCTCTCCGGAAGAAAAAAAACCACACGGCTGCCGGGGCTGAGAGGGAGGGGTCTGGGAGGGAGAGGGAGGGGGCTGGGAGGGAGAGGGAGGAGGGATGAATCGCCGCCGTTTTTTAAACTTTTTTTTTTTTAATTTATTTAATTAACTGGCGCCCGGCCAGAGTCATCGCGGGCCCCACAGAGAGGCCAGACGGGCCGCATGTTGTGCAGGCCTCTTCCTTCCTTCCCTCCTCACTCCCTCCCGAACAGGCGCGCGGCGGCCATTTTTTTAAAACTAGTGCGACCCCGTTACTAACGCGGTGGTCTCGGGGTGGACCCCGAGGAGCGCGCTATAACGGGGTTTACCTGTAGTTATGAAGTTTAAAAAGGAAGTTCAAAAAGAAGTGGAAAAGTGGACAACCTCTACTGTTTCTGATTCCTGCATTTGATATACGTTGGAAAGGAGGATATCATCTATCCCAGACTGCACATTTCAACACTTAACTATTGCTGTGATGCCACCTTTACTTTTTATATTTGTTGTAACCTCACTTATTTTCAAATTATGCACTTCCTTCCACCAGTCTTCTTATGTCTCTAACTCTATTCATATATCTCCATCTCTCCTTCCCCACTTCTCAGTTCACATGAACTCCTTTCTTACCTGCGCCTTCTGACACCACACAGCTATATCCCCTGCACTAAAACACATCCCTGCAAATCCTCCTCACACATTCCCTTTCTTTCCATGCTTCTCCTCCGTGCTTCTGGGGATATCTCTCCCAATCCTGGTCCCTGCCTTACTTCTACTTGCTCTCGTCCTCGCCTCCCACGTGCAACTTCTACTCCTTCTGGTGTCAACCCCTCTAACCTCATACCCATCCCCTGCCACCCTCCCTCCTCTCTCCCTTTCTCTTGTGCCATTTGGATTGCTCGCTCCCTCTCTAACAAGTTCCTCTCTGTGCATGACTTCTTTCTCTCTCACTCCCTGCTTCTCTTTGCTATAACTGAGACCTGGCTCACTCAGTCTGACACTGCTGTGGAAGCTGCCCTCTCCTACGGTGGCCTTTCCTTCTCCCACACTCCGTGCCCTGATGGCAGGGGTGGAGGCGTGGGTCTCCTGTTCTCCTCTCTGCCGTTACCGAACCCTTCCTATTCCCCCCTCTCTTGCTTTTCCATCCTTTGAGGTTCACACTGTCCAGATCTTCTCTCCTCTCCCTGTCCATGTGGCGGTCATCTATCGCCCATCAACCTCTACTCACCCCGCCTCTGCCTTTCTCTCTCACTTTGAATCCTGGCTCTCTTTCTTTCTCTCCTCAGGCACCCCTGTTCTTCTCCTTGGGGACTTCAATTGCCACATTGATGACCCCTCTCTCCCTTGGGCTTCCCGCTTTCTTTCTCTAACCTCTTCTTTTGGCCTTCAACAGTGGACTGCAGCCAGCACCCACAAGGATGGCCACTGCTTAGACCTGGTTTTCACTAAAAACTTCTCTCTCTCTGATTTCTCCATTTCCCCTTTTCCTCTCTCTGACCATCATCTCATCTCATTCTCTCTATCTCGCTTCTCCCCTTCTCCACCTCCAGCTACCCACCGGTTCTGCAGAAACCTGCGCTCTATTCACTTACCTGAATTTGAGTTCACTTTACGCTCCTCCCTCTCCTGTCTCAGCTCTGCTACAGACCCTGACAACCTGGCCAGGAACTACAACTCTGCCTTGTCCTCCTCTCTTGATCTACATGCCCCGCTTTCTCTCTGCCGCACTTGCCCTTCTAACCGTAGACCCTGGCTAAATTCCCACACGCGCATGCTGCGTTCCTCCACTCGTTCCTCTGAACGCCTCTGGAGGAAATCTCATACTCTCACAGACTTCCTTCACTACAAATTTATGCTATCCTGTTTCAACTCTGCCTTCTCGCAATCTAAACAAGCCTACTTTTCTTCACTAACCAACATGCACAAGTCTAACCCACGCCGATTGTTCTCTGTCTTTGATACTCTACTCAAACCACCCTCAGCTGCCTCTCCTTCCTCCATCTCCGCTCAGGACTTTGCTGACTATTTTAAGGAAAAGGTGGAATCCATAAGTCAAAACATCCCCTCTGTTTCTTCCTCCCATCCTACACCTCTTCCTAACTCTCCTCCTGCCTTCCTTGACACTTTTTCCACTGTCTCAGAAGAGGATGTGTCGCTGTTGATCGCCTCTTCTCCCTCTACCACTTGCCCTCTTGACCCCATTCCCACCATCTCATAAAACCTCTTGCTCCTACTATAATCCCTACGCTCACACACATTTTTAACTCCTCCCTCTGCTCTGGAACCTTTCCATCCTCCTTCAAACATGCAACAGTCATACCATTACTCAAAAACAGCAAGCTTGACCCTACCTGTCTTTCTAACTATCGACCTGTCTCCCTCCTGCCTTTTACCTCTAAACTCCTTGAACGTCTTGTATTCTCTCGCTTGCTCCATTTTCTCAACACCTATTCTCTCCTAGACCCTCTACAATCTGGCTTGACACAGTGGACCACCCTCTTCTCCTTCACATTCTCCATACTCTTGGTATTCGGAACAAAGCTCTATCCTCGATCTCATTTTACCTCTCCCATCGTACTTTCAGTGTCTCTTTTGCTAACACCTCCTCCTCCTCTATTGATCTCTCAGTGGGGGTACCCCAGGGCTCTGTCCTGGGACCTCTTCTCTTTTCTCTGTACACACTCTCTCTAGGTGACCTAATAACATCTTTTGGGTTTAATTATCACCTCTATGCTGACGACACACAAATATACTTTTCAACACCCGACCTTACACCGGCTGTACAAATAAAAGTTTCTGAATGTCTCTCTGCTATATCATCCTGGATGGCCCTCCGCCGCCCTAAACTCAACATGGATAAAACAGAGCTCCTCATACTTCCTCCCAAACCTGGCCATACTACCTCCTTCCACATTACTGTTGGAACTACGATCACTCACCCAGTAGCCCAAGCACGCTGCCTAGGGGTCACACTCGACTCCTCTCTCACATTTGCCCCTCACATTCAAAACATTTCTACAACCTGTCGCTTTTTCCTCCGCAATATAACAAAGATACGCCCTTTCCTCTGTTGCTCGACTGCTAAAACTCTGACTCAGGCCCTCATTCTCTCCCGTCTTGATTACTGTAACATCCTGCTGTCCGGCCTTCCTGCCTATCACCTGTCTCCCCTACAATCTATCCTAAACGCTGCTGCCAGAGTCACGCTACTCTTTCCTAGATCTGTCTCAGCATCTCTCCTCATGAAATCCCTCTCCTGGCTTTCGATCAAATCCCGCATCTCACACTCCATTCTTCTCCTCACTTTTAAAGCTTTACACTCTTCTGCCCCTCCTTACATCTCAGCCCTAATTTCTTGTTTTGCACCATCCAGACTCTTGCGTTCTTCTCAAGGATGTCTTCTTTCTACCCCCTTTGTATCTAAAGCCCTCTCCCGCCTTAAACCTTTTTCACTGACTGCCCCACACCTCTGGAATGCCCTTCCCCTCAGTACCCGACTAGCACCCTCTCTATCCACCTTTAAGACCCAACTTAAGACACACTTGCTTAAAGAAGCATATGAATAGCACTGTGGATATTCTAAACACATGATACATAAAGCTTGGCCCCCTGCAGACGCACTTACCAGAACTCCCTCCTACTGTCTCTGTACGTTCTCCCTACCTACCAATTAGACTGTAAGCTCCTCGATGCAGGGACTCCTCTTCCTTAATGTTACTTTTATGTCTAAAGCACTTATTCCCATGATTTGTTATTTATATTATCTGTTATTTATTTGATTACCATGTGTATTACTACTGTGAAGCGCTATGTACATTAATGGCGCTATATAAATAAAGACATACAATACAATACAACCCAGTCAGTCGCCCACCCAGTCAGTCACCAACCCACCCACCCAGTCAGTCACCCACCCACCCAGTCTGTCACCCACCAACCCAGTCAGACAGTCACCCACCCAATCACCCACCCAAACACCCACCCATTTAGTCACCCACCCAGTCACCCAGTCACCCACCACACCATCCAGTCAGTCACCCACCCAGTCAGTCAGTCAGTCACCCAGTCAGTCACCCACCCGGTCAGTCAGTCACCCACCCAGTCAGTCAGTCATCCAGTCAGTCACCCACCCAGTAAGTCAGTCACCCACCCACCCAGTCACCCACACACCCACCCAGTCACCCACACACCCACCCAGTCACCCATCCACCCACGCAGTCAGTCACCCACCAACCCAGTCAGTCAGTCACCCACCCAGTCAGTCACCCGCCCAAACACCCACCCAGTCAGTCAAGTCACCCAACACACCACCCACCCAGCCAGTCAGTCACCCACCCAGTAAGTCAGTTAGTCACCCATCCAGTCAGTCACCCACCCATCCAGTCAGTCACCCACCCACCCAGTCAGTCACACACCCAGTCAGTCACACACCCAGTCAGTCACACACCCAGTCAGTTACCCACCCAGTCAGTCACCCACCCAGTGAGTCAAGTCAGTCAGTCACCCAAGTCACCCACCCGCCCAGTCAGTCACCCACCCACCCAGTCTGTCACCCACCAACCCAGTCAGACAGTCACCCACCCAATCACCCACCCAAACACCCACCCATTTAGTCACCCACCCAGTCACCCAGTCACCCACCACACCATCCAGTCAGTCACCCACCCAGTCAGTCAGTCAGTCACCCAGTCAGTCACCCACCCGGTCAGTCAGTCACCCACCCAGTCAGTCAGTCATCCAGTCAGTCACCCACCCAGTAAGTCAGTCACCCACCCACCCAGTCACCCACACACCCACCCAGTCACCCACACACCCACCCACCCAGTCACCCATCCACCCACGCAGTCAGTCACCCACCAACCCAGTCAGTCAGTCACCCACCCAGTCAGTCACCCGCCCAAACACCCACCCAGTCAGTCAAGTCACCCAACACACCACCCACCCAGCCAGTCAGTCACCCACCCAGTAAGTCAGTTAGTCACCCATCCAGTCAGTCACCCACCCATCCAGTCAGTCACCCACCCACCCAGTCAGTCACACACCCAGTCAGTCACACACCCAGTCAGTCACACACCCAGTCAGTTACCCACCCAGTCAGTCACCCACCCAGTGAGTCAAGTCAGTCAGTCACCCAAGTCACCCACCCACCCAGTCAGTCAGTCACCCAAGTCAAGTCAGTCACTCACCCACCCAGTCAGTCAAAGTCAGTCACCCAGTCAGCCAGTCACCCATCCAGCCTGTCACCCAGCCAGTCACACACTCATACACACAATTCTTATTAGGAATTTATTACATTTTTTTAAAGTGGGGTATGGCTAGGTGGCGAGTAGATTTTTTGGTTCAGCGAGTAGCTTTTCGGGTGATTTGTCAAGCACTGCATAAATGTGTGTATATGTAGCCCACAGGCCCATATTTAAACCCCCCCCCCAGCCCATATTTAACCCCTTCCAGGCCTTTTGTCACATAGGATGAAGCATTGGGTATCTTTGTCTTTTGTTGAAAATATTAAAATAAACAGATTGCACTGTAATGGTTTTTTCTGTATTAACAATAACAAGAAAACAGTTAAGTAAACGTTGCGTGCTAAAAACAAAATGTTCGTGGTATGTGCGCTATGGGTTGGGGGGGGGGGGAGGAGGGCTGCTTCTTTCATTTGTCCTGGGCCCCATGATTTCTGTTGGCGGCCCTGCATACATGTATAGTGATGAAGTGACAAAAGGCGCAAACTAATACAAAGGTGTTCACTATGTATAAAGTGAAAAAATCTAAATAAACTCTTACAATAAGTGAATAAATTAAATAACACAAAACGTGAAAATGTGATATAGAAATATAAAATATACAGTATCACCCCCTGCTCAGACCCACTGGAAGGGGTAGTCTTCACTCATCCCCAATGTAGACAATAGGAGACACGAAATCCAGGGGGAGCATGGGGAAGAAACAAACAAACAAAAAACAGATCTAAGTGCAATGGGAATATGATTAGATGGATTCTTTGAGTCTTGGCTCTTGAAGAATGGCTACTTACAAGATGTAAGAATAATAAAAGCGGTGTTGACATTCAGTCAGTGGTAGATGTATAAGTGTGTCAGTCGTCAGGGCGGTTCAGGTACTCAGATGGATTTGTCCCAAGTAAAAGAGAGAGAACAGACTCGCATAGCGCAGATCAACCAAGGTATAAAAAACTTTTATCTACGTAAAAAATGCACTCAAAATAAATTGAATAAAAACGGGCAAGTCACACCATATAAGTGTACAGGAGGATATCATCAGCCAGCTGGCTCACCATCCCAAGACACTCCATCCTCCTCCATCGCTGCCTCCGCTCTGCTGCATTCCCGCACGTCTCGGCGTCTGACGTCAGATCCGGTATCGTCTATTGTTGGGGACTGGACCTTCCGTGACTCCTCTCCAGACTGCTCCGTTGACAAGACTCCCACTCAACGCGTTTCGCTACGTTCTCACGTCGGCTTCGTCAGGAGTGTGAAGTCTTAAGGTCACATTGTATCTTTTTATAGCTTGGTTGCTAATTAGTTAATACATAACCACTATTCATTAAAGCGCTATGGGTGTTAATATATGCTGGATCTGTGGCATAGTCAGAGATGATCCCTCTATGGTAATGGATCAAATACATCAGAGAGTGAGGCAAAGAGTATTGAGCAAAGAATATTATTGCGTGACTCAGATAAGTCATAAAAATGACATAAATTGAATGGATATTATACATATAGAATAGAAATTCCTAATACAATTAGTTCTAATAGAGGAAGGTAGAATTCACATTATTAAACAAATTAGTTATAAAATAGTTCAACTAAACAGTTGATCGACAAAAATATATATATAGAGGAAAATAGAACACATATATTTATACAAATTAGTTAAACTAATTATATTAAACAATTGACTGATACACTTATAAGGAGTATATGTATAAGACATATATATGTAAAATCTATCTTATACTATATTAGTGAAAGCACTGTATGTTTGCCTGCCTGGATGTCCGGTGTCCCTAGGGGAAATCTCATTGGTCCCTTGGGTCGCCCGCCCCCCGCACACCTCTCATTGGCCTGAGGCGGAGTGACGGCCCACACACACACACACACACACACAACACAGCAGCTCTATACACACACACACACACACACAACACAGCAGCTCTATACACACACACACACACACACACACAACACAGCAGCTCTATACACACACACACAACACAGCAGCTCTATACACACACACACACACACACACACAACACAGCAGCTCTATACACACACACACACACACAACACAGCAGCTCTATACACACACACACCCTCTGTCCGCCCCCCTCCCCCCCCCCCTCACGTGCGCCATCCTGCACTGGCTCCGGACGGGAAGCGCGGCCCTCCTACCCCAGCCGCTCCCTTACCTCCCCGGCGCTACCACCCGCTCAGGTAAGTCACTGCGCGTCCCGCCTCAGCCTCAGGCCCACTGCGCGTCCCGCCTCAGCCTCAGGCCCACTGCGCGTCCCGCCTCAGCCTCAGGCCCACTGCGCATGCCGCCTCAGCCTCAGGCCCACTGCGCGTCCCGCCTCAGCCTCAGGCCCACTGCGCATGCCGCCTCAGCCTCAGGCCCACTGCGCGTCCCGCCTCAGCCTCAGGCCCACTGCGCATGCCGCCTCAGCCTCAGGCCCACACAGGGCGCTTCCTACCGCCGCTCAGCCAGACGCCACATCGAGCGGGGGGGGGGGGAGGGAGCGCGAGTCTTAGGCCCACATAGGGCGCTTCCTGCAGCCGCCTGCACGCCTCACTCAGCAGGACGGCACATCGGGGGACCAAGCGGGGCGCCGGGGGGGGGGGGAGCGCGAGTCACAGGGAACGGGGGGGGGGGAGTCACGGGGAACGGGGGGGGGGAGTCACGGGGAACGGGGGGGGCCACCAGCCGAACCAGCAGGGGGACGGACGCACGGAGGAGGGGGGGGAAATGCCCATACATAAATTATGACAATACATATGCCCACTGCTCTCCACCCCCCCCACTCCCCCTTTCCCCCCCCTGCTCCCCTTTCCCCCCCCGCTCCCCTTTCCCCCCCCCCCCGCTCCTCTTTCTCCCCCCCCACTCCCCTTTCTCCCCCCCCCCGCTCCCCTTTCTCCCCCCCTCCCCTTTCTCCCCCCCCTCCCCTTTCTCCCCCCCCCGCTCCCCTTTCTCCCCCCTCCCGCTCCCCTTTCTCCCCCCCCCCCCGCTCCCCTTTCTCCCCCCCCCCGCTCCCCTTTCTCCCCCCCCCGCTCCCCTTTCTCCCCCCCCGCTCCCCTTTCTCCCCCCCTTTCTCCCCCCCCCGCTCCCCTTTCTCCCCCTCGCTCCCTTTTCTCCCCCCCTTTCTCCCCCCCCCCGCTCCCCTTTCTCCCCCCCTTTCTCCCCCCCCGCTCCCCTTTCTACCCCCCCCCGCTCCCCATTTCTCCCCCCCCCGCTCCCCTTTCTCCCCCCCTGCTCCCCTTTCTCCCCCCCCCGCTCCCCTTTCTCCCCCCCCCGAAACCTTTACAACAAATACTCACCTATTGTTCCACGAGTTATAAATAATACTACCTATTACGCATTTACATCCCGGGCAACGCCGGGTCTCTCAGCTAGTATATAAATATAGATGGACTGGGGTGAAAAAAGTCTAACACATGGAAATTCTAGCACATAAAAATTCTAGCACATAAAAATAGAGATAAACAGTCCCCAAGAACCAAAGAAATATGCACAGTGAAAAATATTTATAATTATTGCCTGGAGGGGAGACACAAAACCAGGGATTAGAACAGATTTATTTTGAGAAAGGCATAATATCCAACTCCATATTTAGTCCTCTTGGTGTAAGACTACCCAAACGGTGAATCCAAAATGATTCCCTCTTCAACAGTTCTAACTCCCTGTCACCCCCTCTCCAATGTTGTTGAACCTGTTCAATAACTGTATATTTTAAACCTGTTGGATCTCACTTGTGAACTGCTGCAAAATGATTAGAAACACTATGCGTAATAAGTTGTCGTTTGATACTGCTTAGATGTTCTACAATTCTTGTCCTAATAGGCCTAGCAGTATTACCCACGTATTGAAGTTTGCATGGGCACTCAAGTAAGTATATAACATGATCCGATCTACAGGTAAGACAGGTTTTGATATTGAAAATTTCATTTGTAACATTTGAGCTGAAACTAGCAGTAATAGGTGATTTAAACTGGCATGCCCTGCAGGTTTTGCACCCATAAAATCCCTTATTCTGGTTTAGCCAATTATTGGTTTTCTTTTGTCTGAGTGCACTTGGTGCTAACTGATTTTTTAGATTATTGGCTTTCCTGAACAAAACACTGGGTCTGTCTGGAATTTCTTTCCCTAATATAGGGTCATTCTTAAAAATATCCCAATGTTTGTTCAGGATCCTAATAATCTTTTTGGATTCTTTGTTGAAACCCGTGATAAATGCAAAATCTAATTGATCATTTTTCTTTTTCTTTTCCCTAGGTTTCAACAAGTCACTCCTATTTTTGCAATCTGCTTTTGACAATGCTCTGTCTAACATCTCCTCATCATAATTCTTCTCCAGAAATCTATTTTTAATAAAGTCTGCTTGTTGTAATAATTGATCTATATCTCTGCAATTTCTTTTTAGTCTATTAAATTGTCCTAATAGCACATTGTCCATCCATCTGGGTAGGTGACTGCTTGATCTCAGAATATAGTTATTTTTATCAATTTCTTTAAAGAAGGTTTTGGTCTTAATTACACTATCTTCTATATAAATTTCCAAATCCAAAAAATTGATCCTTTCCCTACTCTTTAAACTTGTGAAATTTAGATTCCATGTGTTAGTATTAATATAATCAAAGATCTTATCAAGTTCCTCTTCGCTCCCCTTCCATATTAAAAACACATCATCTATGAAACGGCGCCAGACTACCATGTCCGCCCCGGGCCACCCTTGCTCCCCCTGGATTTCGTGTCTCCTAGGCCGTGCATACATGTCCAGTATTACCTCTCATTTTTTTCTGGACAGAGTTCCCAAATACAGGACAGTCTGGATCAATACCGACCACCTGGCCACCCTAGCTTCAGGAACTATTTCTAAGATTCTAAGATTATGCCAAAGGGAAAAATTAAAAGGCCATGCAATTCCAACTAAGGCTTGGGTCCCGCTGCGTCCGGCGGCGCGCACAGCCGCGTGCGCGCTACTCACCATCTCCTGGTATCCTCCCGAACCGGTCCCAGTCCCTCCTCACTGCAAGGCTCACTGCACGCTGTGGCGCGTCAGCCAGCAGAGGATGCAATAGGATTGTGATCCCAAACGGCAACACGTCACGTGTGTGGCAGGGAGCCAATGAGGAGGGGAGGAGCTGTCTGGAGCTACGGGAGGGACGCCGCTTGGGAGGGAGGTCTGAGTGCTGTGGCTCTGTGATGTGAAGAGCTCCTCCGTCTTGTATCTGGCGGGGGGAAAATGTTATGTAGCCCTCAGACCCCCCCCCCCCCCCCCCGGTCGCAGATTGGACCCCCTAGGGTGTACTAAGTCTGGCTACATATGTCTAGGTGGTGCATACCTGTGGGTAACAGGAGGGCCTGAGTCTCCCGCGATGGTGTGGGGGAGTACAGGGCCAGGTTTCTGGGGTTCTTGCCTTCATCTGATCTCAATGGTGCAACGCCTCCATCTCTGTTAAGCCCCAGGGATATGGGATGGAACCCTTACAGAGAATTCCCACTCAGGGACGAGAGATTCCAGTCTCAGTCTTTGTTAAAAGTAGCAGCAGCTCTCTTTATTGGTCACAGCAGCACACAGCAATCCCAGCAACACGCTGGTCTCAGGTACAGGGTCTTCTCTCCCAGCTCCAGACTGCACACCCTCAGGATGGTCTGTGGGTGTTCACTGTATCCCTGCCACCCCCCAAAGCCGCGGGCGCTCAGGGTGGGGCTAGTTCTTCCCTCACCCCCTAGGCAGGATGAGAGACATTGGTCTACCGTAGCTCTATCAGCTCTACTCAGGGCCTGCCTGATCTCCTCCAACTGTATCACACTGACAGGAACTCTCTCTCTCAGAGCTGACACAGACTGACACAGACAGACTAAATTGACTGTGCACTTCCCTTTATGACTTTGGCAGGCCCCTCCCCTATGTCTCTTGCCTTAGACACAGAGTCAGGTGGCCTACCTCCACCACTCAGGGCAGGGCTTGAAGTGGGGGAAACCCATGATAACTACTGGCAGCCTGCCCTTAGCAGGGCTTATACCAGTAGGAGGATAGACGTATAGCCCTATTTCTTACCAGGGCTACACTCTCCCTCAGGTGGAATCCAATGGTCCCCACTTGGACCTAACTTTAGCAGAACCATCCTGCAGGTGAACAATCTGGAAAACAAACACAATTGATTAGTGCCCACACATCAGAATGCTCCACCCAGATGGCGAATTAAAGATACACGGTAACTCCCAACATGGAGAACCTAACTAATAGTAATGGCGCGGGTCAGGCTTCCTAACTTCCCACCCATTGTGATCCGTAACTTTTATATAATAGGGATGTACTGACCCATACTCCAGTCGGTATACCACGCTATGCATGTAGATACTCCTTCCAACACTCCATGCCCGTATAACATCACAGACCTTGTCGTCGTTATGATAGACCGCCCTACCGAACTTAGTTCGAAGGTATTCCATAACAGCCTCCCGGAGCCAGGTATCTCTCTGCTCCTCTATCTCTAACATAATGGGCTCAGGTACATAGGGGAACTCATAGCCATGGGACTGCCTATACCTGGCCACTATGGCTCTGTCTGCTCTGCTGAGCTTGCTCAGCTTTCGGTCACCTGCCCTGCTTGGCAGTACCCAAAACTCAGGCTCCTCTGGGGCTACATCATCATACAGTACAGCGGGACCCTAGGGAATGATTAACTTTTGCTCAATGTCACTATACCGTTTATCCAGTTCGTCAGCAACCTCCTGGGGAGAAAAGGTGCCTACAGCCCACCAATGGTCAACTATATTATTTTTGATGAGTAAGAACCGGGTACGGTCCATACCATCATGGTACCCTGTAAACAGCGGTGCCCACCACTTGTCTTGGTGCTCATACCCTGATACCACTCTCATATCAGTATCTGACTCTGCCTGGGTGGACACATCTGATGTCGCCACCGCAGTAGAGTACGAGCCGTTGCATCTACCTTTTGTCTCATCGGTGTAAATCGTGGGGTTCATCTTATGCACTACCAAACTCACCGAACCCGCTTCTGCAGTAGTATGGGACCCTCGGGCCCTACCACTAAGTGCAGGAGAAAACGGAACAGGGTTAGGCACACGAATAACATTTGCATACGGTATCTCCCCATCAGACCCTTCATCACTGGGGTCCCAATCCCTCCAATCTGTAGAATATTTGGGGTTCTTGCTCAGCTTATCCCCTCTAGGACCCGGTGACCTGACACAAGACGTGGCCTGGGAAATGGCGCTAGGGACAGTGACTGGAGCATCGACAATGTCCGGTACAGTGTCTATCAATGCCGCGACCAGTGGGCATCTTTCGACTTGCCCTCTCCGGCGCGCTTCGTGCTCCTCGGGTAACGCCTTGGGCCTTCAGTGCCACAAGCGCGGCTACAATGGCCGCTCCTCTCTTGGAGAACAAAACTTCCGGGCCTCTGCGCCAGTCGGACCCGGAAGTGACGTCATCGCTGGTGGCCGCGGAATCTCCATCTGCTCCATGGTCTCGCACCGGAAGTGCGTCGAGGACCAGAAGGGGCGGTGGTGGACCATCCAGTCCGCGGACGGGCAAGTAGGCCGCAAGCCTTTCTCTCTCGCCCTCTGCAGGTTCCGTCTTCGCCTGGCGGAAGTAAGGGGGTGGAGGTGTCTCCTTACCGCTCCGCTGCCAGCTGTGATCGTTGGTTCCTCCGTAGCCGTCTCGGATCCCATCTCCGCCGCACTGGGAGTCGCAACCGTCGGGGGACTTCTACGTGGCTCAGGCCGCACCAGCACTCACCATTGGGGGGTGTCTGGACTTGTCTGCTCCCTCTCTCTGGTAAGTGGACCGCCATCTTTGTTACAGCTGGGGTGGTTCGCCGGTAGGCGCATCGCCAGCGATGATAGGCCATCTCCTTAATCCGAAGACGCCTTTGCCGGTTACTCCGTTTGGGAGTCACCTGGATCTCTTGCCGCACCGCCAGTGGGTAGTGGTACGAAACGGGCCCGCTCCGGTACCTCCACTGCGGTCGCGCTCTTCTCCGATACATCTCTGCTTGGCTGGGTCTCGGTTCCCACCTCTGCGGTGATACAGGGAACCAGGACAGCCTTCTCCTCCGTCTCCGCCAACTCCGTTAGAGTTCCCAGAGAGGCACACAGCGGGGTCTTGATCATAGGCCATGGCTCGACAGGCCATAGATAGAACGTGCCACATTGAGGGCATCGTGCTGTCGTGCTCGGGGCCGGTCCGGGTGTCCTGCAGTGTACGCACAGGCACCAGAGATCCTCTCGGCCGTCAACCTCCACAACCAGGAAGCCTCCTGGAAACTGAAATGGGGTCATGTTCAAATCAGCCATCTTTTGCGCGGGGGTTGAACAGTTCAGTTCTGCAGCTCCTTTCTCCTCAATGGTCAGGCAGAATTGAAGTTCCTCGCTCTCACTTCCTGCCCCTCCTTTCTCTGGAGAGGACAACTCTTATTGGCTCTGTTCGTGCCCCCTCCCTCTGGTGGAAACAAGAGGAGGGGCACTCTCTCGTTCTGCGTGACGTGGCTTCTTCTGTCGGCCAGTCACTGCACAGGTGGGTGGGCTTTTGGTTTTCGCGCTGCTCCGCTCTTTTGGCTGGGGATCTGGGATTGGCACCAAACCCCTGCACATCTCTCGCCACATTTCTCTTGCAGCTTGCTTGCACGCGGCACGTGCGCGATCTAGGCTTGGTGGGAGTCGCCATTTTGGATCGGCTGCTAACTGCTGGGCCGTGAATGACGCTGCTGTCGCCATTTTTAACTCCTTCATGCCCCGCAGAGCACATGTATCTGCGGCCGCCATCTTTAGTGAGCCCCCTGAGCCCACAATAGCGCTACTCTGTGTCTACTGTGTAACACGTTCCTAGACACTGACTGCTCTTTGACTGCTCTCTGACTGCTCTGTGACTGCTCTCTGACTGCTTTTACCCACTGATATGATGTATGGCATACCCCAGGCTAGGCAGAACTCCTTCTCTGTGCACCACACTCGCTGACGGTTCCTGCCAGTACTCTGAGGTATGTTTTCTAGGTGCTGGCTAGTGTACCGGGCATCTCCCTAAGTACTGGGCGTCTCCTACTCTTGGCCACTCATAGTGCGGGCCCTGGGCCATGGTCCCTGGACAAGTTAACAGGCTAACCCCCCCAATTGCCTCACACTATCTGCCTCAAGGGACTAGAAACAGCAATAGCCATGCACCCAATTTACAACACCCTCTTAGGGCACCCAGGGCGTACTGTGCGAGAGTCCACACTCCCCTGACTACCCCTGATATGCATCTGCGCCCTACTTTCCGCGGTACTTGCATGGAAGGTGCACTTAACACTTCCAGCTCTGCTTCGCTGTAAACCTGTCCTGTTTCTAGATCTCAGCAGCCCGCCTCCAACTGTAGCCCTCAGACCCCCCCCCCGGTCGCAGATCGGACCCCTAAGGTCTGGTTACATATGTCTAGGTGGTGCATACCTGTGGGCAACAGGAGGGCCTGAGTCTCCCGTGATGGTGTGGGGGAGTACAGGACCAGGTTTCTGGGGTTCTTGCCTTCATCTGATCTAAATGGTGAAACACCTCCATCTCTGTTAAGCCCCAGGGATATGGGATGGAACCCTTACAGAGAATTCCCACTCAGGGACGAGAGATTCCAGTCTCAGTCTTTGTTAAAAGTAGCAGCAGCTCTCTTTATTGGTCACAGCAGCACACAGCAATCCCAGCAACATGCTGGTCTCAGGTACAGGGTCTTCTCTCCCAGCTCCAGACTGCACACCCTCAGGATGGTCTGTGGGTGTTCACTGTATCACTGCCACCACCCCAAGCCGCAGGCGCTCAGGGTGGGGCTAGTTCTTCCCCACCCCCTAGGCAGGGTGAGAGGCATTGGTCCACCGCAGCTCTATTAGCTCTACTCGGGGCCTGCCTGATCTCCTCCAACTGTATCACACTGACAGGAACTCTCTCTCTCAGAGCTGACACAGACTGACACAGACAGACTAAATTGACTGTGTACTTCCCTTTATGACTTTGGCAGGCCCCTCCCCTATGTCTCTTGCCTTAGACACAGAGTCAGGTGGCCTACCTCCACCACTCAGGGCAGGGCTTGAAGTGGGGGAAAATCATGATAACTACTGGCAGCCTGCCCTTAGCAGGGCTTATACCAGTAGGAGGATAGACGTATAGCCCTATTTCTTACTAGGGCTACACTTACATGGCAGATTGCACTTATAGAAATAATACATTTAAGTGGCGTTTCTCGCACATTACCCCCCCTCCCCCCGCCAGTAAAAAATGCTCCCAAAGCTGTTAAATCCAATTTTTTTTGTAGTTGCCCAGTATATCCAGGTGCTACACATATACAAGCGCACTCACTGCCAGGACATGTACTGTAGCTATTAGTGACATACTAAGTGACATTGAAGAGGGCTGAGCCGACGTCGTGGCCCCACCCCCTTGTCATGGTCCCGCCCACCTGACCCGTTTTGGCCACGCCCCCCCGCGCCGGAAAAAGTTAGCTGCAGACCGCAGATCGTGGTGCAGTGACTTGCAAGCGCCGCCGGCAAGCAAGGTGGCCGTGCGGGCGCGTGCAGCGGGGCCTTACTCTAAGCTTACCTAGTTCTCCATGTTACCTCTGGCAACAACAACATGGAGATCTAACAATTTGAAATGACTTTAAACGTTCACAGTAACAAGATTATTAAACGGTATCCAACACACATAAATCAGTCGCATTTCTATTAAAATAAATGCTTAGACAAGGCAACATTCAAGGTCAGTTGCTCCTCGTGTGACTGTCCAATCACTGACTGCTGAACCCGTAGGAATAAAAAGGCACCAGCAGCAAACCGATCCCCACTACAAACCAGTGTCTTCGATGCAGTCGCTGCAGCACCAAAACCTTATTTACACAATCCCCAGGCCCCTGATAGATTTTTTGCTCTATTACTCAAAATGAGAAAGCTCTTTGACCCTAAAAAACAGGACTTAATAATGTTCTTGGGTTTCTTAAATGCTAATGTAAGGATGTGTATACATATATATAGGATGGTTCCGCGCTGTCACTGACATAGGAAGCGCCATACTGTTCTGTTGCCAGTAAGGTCACTGAGTAAGAGTCAGGCTGCGCATGCGCGAGGAAAGCGCGCGAACGGCAACCAATCTGGAGAGACTTTGGGGGTTGCACTCTGAACTCTGAACTGTGGGAGAGTCAGCTGAGGCTGGGGACCAATAGAGTGCGAGACTCTGGAGAGAGAAGACAGGATGCGTGTGGGCAGTGGGACACACGAGTGAGAGGTGAAGGAGAAAGGTGGCGGAACCTCGTGTGCGCGAGAGGAGGGTCAGTGACCCTTCCGCTTAGGTGAGAGACATTCCCCAGCCCCCAGGAGCATTACCCCTGTCATCGTAGGGTGCCGCTTTTGTAGGGACGGCCGTAGTAGTTAGGGACCCACCCTTTAGTGCGGTTCAGCTGCGGAGTTGCGGACGCCATCTTGGTCTGGAGGACAGACCGCACAGCATAACGGAGTGTCGGCAAAAGGCTGGAGCAACACTGGGTATCTGTGTGAAGTGGTGTGGTCACCGTAGTGACCGGAAGGTATCTTTAATCAGCAAGTGCACCTACACCGGTCATCAGGCGCTGATCCCGCCTCCCACTAACTAATTGGGGGCACCAGTGTGCCAGCGTACTATGCTATACAGACACTAGTTACAGGACATACTCCTAAGGAGAGTGGCAGAGCCACCTGTGTACAGAACATTATACCTAACAAGGTGTGGCTGAGCCACTGTGTGTGTGTTACATGATGTGATATATATAGAGTATAAGGGTTAAGACGTGTCATGTATACTCTCTAAGCTTTCGTTACCTATTGCAATAGTAAAAGGTTGCCTGTTGCACAATACCGTTGTATGTTTCTTACTCAGGGCAGATTCCCTAATATGGGGATCCTGGGTAAGTGGAGGCGCTGCACCATGATAGTTAAGGGTATGACCCCAGGCTCTCCCATGGCGGAGGCTCAGAGCTCCTGAAACCACAGGTATACACAGCACACCAGTAGTTCCCTTAGATCTGGGATTCACAAAAAGGGCTACATTTGGAGGCGCTGCTGAGAGACTTAGACCTGGGGTGCCCCCTCATTTTTTTCTCATATTGTGCAACCAAAACACATCATGTCGGTGCCCTCGGAGCTCGAGGTGCGCAAGTGGGCCCAGCGGCGCGGGATTCCCCTAAATCGTGCTTTCGCGCTGGGCCATGTCCCCGCCACAATCTCGTTAGGTACAGTGACCGAGCAAGTCCGCAAACTCCCGCTCCTGGACAATGCCCAAGTACAAGACCATTTCTATGACCGCGACCAGGCCTGGCGCCGGGTCTTGTATGCCACTGAACAAGATATATGCCCCGAGGCCTTGCCCCGTATACTGCTGTTGCCCGAGGCCCCGGGGGTGCGCTGCCCCATAGTCCAGGCAGACGCCCCTGCGCCCCTGGCCACTTCCACCCCACGCCCCAAGGGGAAGTAGGGATAGAGGACTGGTTAGATCACACAGAACAAGTGCTGCCTGAATGGACCTGCACGGACGCGGTCCGGAGACAACGCATCGTTGAGTGCTTACGGCCGCCCGCGTCCCACATGGTGCACTACTACCGAGATCACAATCCGGAGGCTGATGCAGCAGATCTCATCTACTGTCTGACAAAGGCGTATGGGGCTCCGGTGGATACTTATGCGTTGATGGCCAAATTTCACGCGTTAGCCCAGAAGGAAGGGGAAATGGTATCCGACTTCCTCAGGCGACTACACCTGGACTTATGGAATCTGGTGAGGAAGGGCGTGTTGCCAAGGATAGAAGCCAATGGACTGCGCACCACTCAGCTGTTGAGGGGGCTCCTGCCCCTACACCCCGTGTCGGTACGGGTTAGTAGCTGCCTAACTCCCGGGCAAGCCTTATCGTTTCACGACCTGATGGATCGGGTCCAAGCGCACGAGACGGTGTTGTTAGGACGTGACCTGGCTCCTGGGAAAAAGCCCCCGCCCGGCAGTAAGGAAGTCAAGAAAGTGGAACCTAAGGCCGACGGACCTGAACCTGGGGACCTCGATCCCGACCACGAGGACGCCAGCACGCCAGTGGCGCCCCGCCCTCGTCTCTCGACTGGGCGAAGCTCACCAACCGGGAAAAGCGAGAATTACCTCAGCCAGATTCAGTGCTACGCGTGCGGGAAGATGGGACATCTGCGTGCCCGTTGCCCCACCTTACGGAAAACGGCATCCCGGCCCGCGCAGTCAATGCCGTGCAAGACTCTGGAGGATGGAGGAACGTCGCCGCCATCCCCAAGCAGCTGAATCGGCCCCGCCGCCATCATTCGGGTAGTTATCGAAGGCATCTACGTCGCCGCATTACTGGACACGGGATCTCAGGTGACCATCGTATACCGGCCCTTCTACGATCAACACCTCCATCGATTACCGTTACTCTCTGCGGATGCCTTGCGACTGAGGGGATTGAGTCATGAGGATTACCCCATAGACGGCGTAGTAAAGGTGCAGTTAGACATCCCACAGCTGAACACTGGTAAACATCATCCCATGGAAGTGGAGGCCCTAGTGTGCCCTGAACCGCAGGATCACCCCAGTGCACCGATCATCTTGGGCACTAACGCTGACATTGTGCGCGCGGTGTTCCGCATGTATTTGCAAGAGGCGGGAGAAGCCCCGCTGCTGGCCCTGGCCGACTGCCCTGCTCTCCAAGAGGTCTGCGGGAAAATCGCGACAGAAGAAGAGCATGGGATGCTCTATAGTCAAGAGTGGGGACTGACTCAAATTCCCCCGGGGGAAGGAAGAATGATGGTCGCCGCATGCCACTACCCGGGTCGACTCCCGGAGGATCAGCTCTTCTCCTTAGAAAGTGTGGCCCAGGATGAGCACCGGCTGGGCTACGAAGTGTTGGCCTCCGTCAAGAAGTGGCCTGGAAAAATCCCTGAGCGCACCTGGGTATACGTGCAAAATATCTCCCCATATCCCATGAGCATTGATCGACGCCAGCCACTAGGCAGAATATACCCCGTGACTCCCGAAGAAAAGAGCGTAACGGGGCGACCCCATAACTATGGTCATACCTCCGGATCCCGGCTAGAATTCGACTTTGGGGATTCTCCGCTCCCTGAGGAGTGGAGGGAAAGGCTGCGGATCGAGTTACAAAAGCGCCAACAGGTGTTCTCCACCAGTGACATGGATGTGGGATGCAGCCGCAGTGCCCGCCACACCATCCGAATGAGTGATGCTACTCCCTTCCGGGAACGTTCTCGACGACTCGCCCCACGGGACGTAGACGAAGTGAGAAGGTTAATCGCCGAAATGGAGAGGGCTGGGATCGTGCAAGGGTCCCGGAGTCCTTACGCCTCGCCCATCGTGGTAGTCCGCAAAAAGAACGGGACCGTACGCATATGCGTGGACTACCGAACCCTAAATACCCGCACCATTCCCGATCAATACACGCTGCCCCGAATCGAAGATTTATTGAACGCTCTGACGGGAAGTACTTGGTTCAGTGTACTCGACCTCCGGTCGGGGTATTACCAGGTACCCATGGGCCAGGAGGACCAAGAAAAGACGGCCTTCATCTGCCCCTTGGGGTTTTATCAGTTCACACGCATGCCGCAAGGGATCTGCGGGGCACCCGCCACGTTCCAGCGATTAATGGAAAAAACTCTCGGAGACCTGAATCCGCAAGAATGCCTGGTGTACCTGGACGACATTATAGTGTTTGGGCGGACTCTAGAAGAACACTCCGAGAGACTAATGAAGGTACTGGATAGGCTTCAGGGGGAAGGCCTCAAACTGTCCCTAGACAAATGTAAATTCTGTCGGTCCTCTGTGACGTATGTGGGCCACATCGTATCGGCCGAAGGGGTGTCCACCGATCCTGGGAAGATAGAAGCGGTGGTGAACTGGCCTAGGCCTCAAAATATTCAGGAGCTGCGGTCGTTTTTGGGATTTTGTGGCTATTATCGGCGGTTCGTGGAAGGCTACTCTAGCAAAGCAAAGCGGCTGAACGATCTTCTAAGGGTGTACCCAGGAGAAACCGAGAGGAAGGGGGTCACGGCGCAGACGCCCTTTGGGGAGAAATGGACCCCAGAATGTGAACAGGCCTTCCTGAACTTAAAGACTAGCCTCACTCAGGCTCCGGTCTTGGCCTATGCGGATCCAGAACGGGAATATGTCCTACATGTCGATGCTAGCCTTAGCGGGCTGGGAGCGGTATTGCATCAGAAGTATGAGACAGGGCTACGTCCGGTAGCCTATGCGAGCCGAAGCTTGACCCTTAGCGAGCAGAACTATCCGGTCCATAAACTGGAATTCTTGGCCCTAAAATGGGCCGTGGTGGACAAGCTGCATGACTACCTGTATGGGGTACAGTTCGAGGTACGCACGGACAACAACCCCATGACCTATATAAATACATCAGCCAAATTGGATGCCACTGGACACCGTTGGTTAGCTGCCCTGGCCAACTATAGGTTCAACCTCAAATACAAACCCGGACCCACCAACATAGGTGCCGACGCTCTATCTCGTCGACCTGGCCTTCAATCTACCCCTGATGAGGAAGTATGGGAAGAAATACCGGGTCCCGGGATTCGTGCTCTCTGTTCCGTGGCTGCTATAGTCGACAATCAGGTAGCATTCTCGGAATTACGGGTTGCTGACTCTTTGGGATGCCATTCACGAGCCATTCCTCGGGCCTATCAAGGTCGAGAAGGGATGAATATCACGGAAGACAATATCATCTCATGGAGGGATCTAGTGCATTACCAAACTCAAGACCCCATAGTGGAGATGGCTCGTCAAGCGGTGCAATGAGATGATCCTTCTATACTGAAGCAAGCCCCCAAGAACTTGGTGAAACTCCTGTTGAACGAGTTTGGGAAGTTCGAAATGGACAATTGTTTGTTATATCGGGTGATACCATATCATAACCATCCCGATCGGCGTCAGCTGTTTCTACCGGAACCCTTGAGGACCCTAGTCCTTCGGGCCCTTCACGATGACCATGGCCATTTGGGCATTGAGAAGACATTTGGGCTGTTACAGGATAGGTTCTACTGGCCTAGGATGAGGGAGTCCGTGGAGCAGCATTGTCGAAGGTGTACCCGCTGCCTACAAAGGAAGACACTGCCCACCAGGGCGGCTCCCATGGCACACTTGAAAAGTTCGGGCCCCATGGATCTGGTGTGTATGGACTTTCTCTGTATTGAGCCCGACAGTCGGGGCGTTAGTAATGTTCTCGTGATCACTGACCACTACACCAGGTACGCCCAAGCGTTCCCTACGAAAGATCAGAAGGCCGTAACGGTGGCCCGAGTCCTGTGGGAGAAGTATTTCATTCATTATGGATTACCAAATCGTCTTCACTCTGATCAGGGCAGGGACTTTGAGAGTACACTGATAAAGGAACTGCTCACACTACTAAACATTGCCAAGTCGCGGACTACCCCGTACCACCCCAAAGGGGATGCGTTGCCCGAACGGTTCAATCGCACCTTGTTAGACATGTTGGGGACACTGACAAGCCCACAAAAGACGGAGTGGAGTAAGCACGTCGAAGCGTTGGTGCATGTGTATAATTGTACCCGGCATGAGTCCACTGGGTACACCCCGTACTTTTTGATGTTCGGAAGGGAAGCCCGGTTACCGGTGGATGTGCGACTACGGATATCTACCGATGGGGTATCCAATAGGACGCATTTTCGATATGTACAGCGACTGAGGGACAGTTTGCAGCTGGCTTATAAATTGGCTGAACGAACGGCAGCACAATTGAATGCGGGAAATAAAAGACGCTACGATCACAAAGTACGTCACAAGGAAATTCACCCCGGGGATGCGGTCCTCTTACGCAACTTAGGTGTTCCTGGGAAACATAAATTGGCGGACCGGTGGCGAGAAGGTGTGTACGAGGTGGAGTCACAAATGCCTGGCCTTCCTGTGTATCGGATCAAGGACTCCGAAGGCCGCGTAAAAGTGTGGCATAGGAATCATCTACTTCCCATACCTCAAGTAGGGAACAATGAGTTAGAATTATCTGCTACGCCAATAGATGGAGAAGCTGAAACTCCAGAGGATGGCCTAGAGACTGTAAAAATTGCCACCTCTGAGGATCTGATGGAAGGAACCTCTCAAAGGGGCCTTCCGGCCGCGGGGGCATCTCCCGAAGGAGCTACGGGTAAAGAGCCTCTTGGCCCGAACATTGATAATCTGACTCCAGTGAGTCAGTCCCTAGATCCACAAAGCCCATGTTTCACACCCCAAAGAGACTTTAATAATGTTGAAAACCCCTCAAGGGTAGAGATGGAAATACCAGATGAGACTGGATACTCTGCAGAGGAAGCAGAGGAGAATCAACCTCGGCGAAGTCAAAGAACCAGTCAGCCTCCCATGCGAATGGCATACGATCAATTTGGGGCACCCCATTATGAGGCTCAGCAGTGGGCTCGGCATAGAATGCAAGCTATGGTGGTACTGTTCAACGAAATGTGTAACCTGATCTAGGAAAGAGAGGGCGGTGTAAATAAGTTCACATATATGTTGGTTAGGTAGTCCAGCGGGGACGTTGGAATCTGAAGAGGGGAGAATGTAAGGATGTGTATACATATATATAGGATGGTTCCGCGCTGTCACTGACATAGGAAGCGCCATACTGTTCTGTTGCCAGTAAGGTCACTGAGTAAGAGTCAGGCTGCGCATGCGCGAGGAAAGCGCGCGAACGGCAACCAATCTGGAGAGACTTTGGGGGTTGCACTCTGAACTCTGAACTGTGGGAGAGTCAGCTGAGGCTGGGGACCAATAGGGTGCGAGACTCTGGAGAGAGAAGACAGGATGCGTGTGGGCGGTGGGACACACGAGTGAGAGGTGAAGGAGAAAGGTGGCGGAACCTCGTGTGCGCGAGCGGAGGGTCAGTGACCCTTCCGCTTAGGTGAGAGACATTCCCCAGCCCCCAGGAGCATTACCCCTGTCATCGTAGGGTGCCACTTTTGTAGGGACGGCCGTAGTAGTTAGGGACCCACCCTTTAGTGCGGTTCAGCTGCGGAGTTGCGGACGCCATCTTGGTCTGGAGGACAGACCGCACAGCATAACGGAGTGTCGGCGAAAGGCTGGAGCAACACTGGGTATCTGTGTGAAGTGGTGTGGTCACCGTAGTGACCGGAAGGTATCGTTAGTCAACAAGTGCACCTACACCGGTCATCAGGCGCTGATCCCGCCTCCCACTAACTAATTGGGGGCACCAGTGTGCCAGCGTACTATGCTATACAGACACTAGTTACAGGACATACTCCTAAGGAGAGTGGCAGAGCCACCTGTGTACAGAACATTATACCTAACAAGGTGTGGCTGAGCCACTGTGTGTGTGTTACACGATGTGATATATATAAAGTATAAGGGTTAAGACGTGTCATGTATACTCTCTAAGCTTTCGTTACCTATTGCAATAGTAAAAGGTTGCCTGTTGCACAATACCGTTGTATGTTTCTTACTCAGGGCAGATTCCCTAATATGGGGATCCTGGGTAAGTGGAGGCGCTGCACCATGATAGTTAAGGGTATGACCCCAGGCTCTCCCATGGCGGAGGCTCAGAGCTCCTGAAACCACAGGTATACACAGCACACCAGTAGTTCCCTTAGATCTGGGATTCACAAAAAGGGCTACACTAATATCGATTGGAGAAAATGAACCCAGTCTTGTAGCACTCGTACACAACAATTGTATAGTGATAAATTTAAAATACTTTATTAATAACTCTGAATAAAAAATAGGGTGTTAAAACGTAATTAAATACTGTGTAGAACAGCACGTGACTGTATCCTTTGGTAACCCACCCTGGTATAGGTGGGTAGATATAGTGTGATCCCTGATAGGTACTAGAGATCAAATGCTATAAATTATAGCGACCTAAAATGTAGGAGAGGAGCCAAAGAAAGCCCACCAAAAGGACTGTCTCTATTGGAGTGCGTCTAGGCGTAGATTGCGCTCTAGAGGGATACACTCATGATAATGTGGCATATACTACGCTAGGTAAGACCTATAAGTATCTCCCCCCCCCCCCAGATAGAGATTGCTCTGTTTTGTGTACAAATTCACCTTCATAGTATGAGCTACATCTCTATAAGGGATATGTGTTGCCTATTTTCTAAGGTGCAGGCTATTAGGCAAGCAGTGATTACTGTTGTAAGGTATAGGTAAACTAGAGCAACTATAGGAAATCACCAAAACACCTAGGAGGTGATTTGAGGCCGGATAGGTACTCCTACAATGTTGTGGTAGGTTGTTGGTGATGTCTGCTGCTCTGCTGTTGTTGGTTCAGTGCCCCTTACTGTTGTAGCACAGTGTAAACTTAGCTGCCACACACAAGCACTATGCGCTTATGGTTAATTCCCCTAAGCACAACAGGGTCTTATCATGCGCAGGAGGTGAAAGCTGATGTCAGAGCAACCTCCACAGTGATGCGTGGGTAAGTATGATGCTTGCGCTAACTGTAAGGGTTAATGTATGGACATAAACAGCTTGAGAAGCTACTCAGCAGGTCATGGATCGCTGCATATGCCAACAAACGAGTGTGCTGGAGTAGGGTATACAGGAGGTTAATATTGAAATGGGGTCAAAGCCCCAACACACCCCGTCCCCCCTCTCTACAGGTTGGAGCAATAGCGTGCACAGAGTAATGACATGGGGAGCCGGTCTAGCTGATCATCGCAGTGTCCCCTACATCAGCACTGATCCTGGCTGTATCAGTGCCGATGTGCTCGAGGACCTGCCTGTCTGTTAGGTGAGTAAATTCAGAGACTCCTGGGAACATGGAGGGTCCCGCAGTAATGATATACAGCGTGATCCCTAGTAAAACATGCACATCAGGGGAAGTTTAAAGCCCAAACGCAGATCAATATCTTCAAGTTGAACTGTTTAAATAAACAAACTTCCCAAGTGTGCAGGGAGAGAAATGCCGATGCGCGCGTTTCACGTGTTAAAACGCTTCTTCGGGGCACGTAGGGGTTTCTTAAATGCTCTCAGAATTTCATGTACATTTTCTCCCTGGATCTCTGATTATCTTACACTCTGACCCGCCCCCTCCCACCTCCCTGCAGTTCCTATTCCCACTCTATCCCTTTCATACATGTATTGATTGTCCTGTCTGTTTATTTACCATTCCTATACCTCTCTGCATACTTTCTGATTTCACCTGCCTAAGGCCGTGAATAGACCAAAAAACGCACGTGGCGCCAAAACAAAGACTATACATCCCCGCAAAGTGCTTATACCTGCGGCGACTGTCGCACCGATTACTACTGCAATGCGCGAGATAGTTGAAGAGTTTTCCAAATTTGTTTTCAGGTTGCGACAGCCGCGTCCAATCAAAGAATAGATGTCAGCCTTGTCTCCCCTGCAGTCATGCGCGCAGAAGAATGTGCTTGTGCACATGTCACTGAGACAGGAAGGGAGGATTCCTTAGTCTCACAATTGGGGATTGAACCAAGGAAGGACAGACAGATTTTTCCTTAGTCCACACTGGACTGGACTGACCAGAGGAACAGATGTCTTGAGCTGCAGAAGGACTAGACTGTATGCTGATAGCAAGACAAGGGGACAAGACCGCTAAACCTGGACAGACATTGCCTTAGCACACAAAGGTGCTGACCGAGGTGAGCAGAGAGGCTTCCCCTACAGCTACAAGAGACAGATAAGACTTTCTTTTGGGACTGTTATATATCTGCATAAATGTATATATATTTGGGGCTGGTAATTAGCTTTGCTAACCACCCAGTTAGAGAGGGCTGGACTACATGTGTAGATATTCTCCAATGTGGAGCAGGTTTTCTTTTATTTATTTTGAATGCTTTTGCTGTGTTAAAGGGACAGGCGCAATAAAGCCTAATTTTAGTTTCACTTTAAACGGTCTCCATTGCGTACCTCTGAACATGTCTCTTACATATGGTGTCAGAAGTTGGGATGAGAGGTGGCCCTTGAAGTTAAAAGGTGGCCCTGGAGAGTGCCTGTGAAAATATTTGTGCTTTTGCCTGCATACGTTTCCTGCAAACAGTCTGAGCAACAAAACCAAAGAATCACATGCAGCAGTGACCAGAATTAAAGGGCTACACATCCAGGCAGGAAAACTACACTGCACTGAAGAAAGCCACAATGCCACAGTTGGACTGGAAGGACTGCGACAGACGGTGACCCACACAAGGGACTGATGCTGTGACCAGAGTCTACCCCACCACTGGTGAAAGAAAAAGGGGGAAAAAACCCTGAGAAATTAAAATGGCCGCCCAGCTGAAGTCAAATACAGACTCTGCAAGAATGGGGAAGAAAATGTGTTCCTGGTGTAAAGAGCCCAGCCACATGGAGAAGTGTCCCTTCAGGCCTTATTCAGACGATGAGGATGGCCCATACGTGGCCCCAGAAAAAGGGCAGCAGCCAGAGGACTATTTTTTTCAACGAGCCAAGAAACTGCTGCAGCAAGCAGTGCACTGTGGACCCAAGGAAGGTACAGAAGTTTTACTTAGCAAGTGCACATCCAGTATCACTGATGAGAAATATGGAAAATAGCTGAAGCGCTCAAATGCAGGTATATCTCAAAATGATAATAAGCCAGACCACTGTACCAGGGTACTAACAATTGATATAGTACCTATTGTGTCATATAATGGGTACTATCCTCCTGAAGAGAGGTGGTGTGTGGTGCAACCCACTCACCATATGTCTCATTGGCAGGTTCCCCTGAAAAATATGCAAATACTCACATCCTGGTAGGGCAGGCAGGCAAGCTGTGCAGCTACTCAATGCAATACAGGGAAAAGGGAGACCAAAAAGCGCACCAGCACAAACGGAGCAGGAAGAAACCAGAACAAAAAAATGATTAAAAGGGCACTTTAATGTGGCAAAAGACCCATCCAATGCATTTCGAACGTCGCAGCGTTCTTTTTCACTGATGAGAAAGAATGCGTGCACAGAACTACTGATGTTGTAAAACCTACCAAAGTAAAGAAGAAAAAGTCTACAGAGACGCCTGTGAGAGCTACGAACTCTACAAGCAAAGTCTGCCCACCTGTAGGACTAACACAATTTGGGGTTCTAGCGAATACGGTGACAACAGCTGCAATAGCGCCTCCTGAGGTCAGGAAGAAAAATACACCTGATAGCCCCAAAATGGAGGAGAAGATGTGGCATTCCTGTAATGAACCCTACCCCACTGAAGAGTGGCGCTTCCGGTCCAATAAGGAGGAAGACATGGGGAACACGAACTGAGTCACATCCACAAAACACCCCAAGAATGGTGGGGGAGCCTGAACTCGGTATGTACCGAAAAGACCGCTCTCTATGATGACGAATGTGATCGGCAGGAGCCAGAGCGGGAGTACCAGATCTCGGAATATTTACGCCACCTAACGCAACTGCAAGGAAAACATGGTGGATACAGTGAAGCTGCTAAAGATTCAAATAAAGACGGAGACCCCAGTATCCCTGATGGGATGGAGTCGTCTTAAACAAAAAGGCGGAAAAAGAAAAACGGGTCTTCACTTACCGTGGAAGGAACAGACACGTCCGCAGATCCCACAGAGAAAAAGGGGGTCCGAGATGCCCTGCTGCCTAGAGAAAATGGAGAATTCATCCCGCGGATGACAGAATATCCAGAGGGCCCAAGGCAGAAGTTGTGTTCTCCAGTGAAGTGTCTGTCCGGTGTTAATATTGAGAAACCCTCAACCAACCATACCAGGGAAGCAGAGCCGGAACCAATGAGTGACGATCCTTTGACCAGCCCTGAAGATGCCCTGAAAACTGCCAGGCAGGACTGTGATATGCTCCGTGAACAATTTAAACTGAAGAAAGATGATCACGCATAGCTACAGATAAATAACATTGAGCTACAGAAGAATGTGCTCACAATTTACTCTTTGGCCAGGACCGAATTGGATGATCTCAAGTGTCAGGGTCTCCTAAACCTCCTGCCTAGCCATAGTTCTTCTTTGTCCACCGGGTGTGCTGCTGCCTTCTGTTTCCTCTGGGTTCCTCTCTGTCTGTCTTTCTTCTTATTGCTCCTCTCTCTGTCTTATAGCTCTGCTTCCTGTCTGTTTCCTTTGCCTTTGCTTGAAGTCAGACTCCTATTGCACATGCCTCTGATCCTGATCTGTTTTCTGTACCTGTACCTGTATTATAGAAGTCTGTTCACAGTAAAAGCCCTTGCTAGTAATCTGGCTTGTCCCTGTTTGTTCCTTGCTCCCCGGTCTCAGTCCCTGCTCCCAGGTCTCAGTCCCTGCTCCCCGTTCTCAGTCCCTGCTCCCGGACCTGTCCTGCCCCGCCTGTCCTGTTCCAGTCTCCTCGTTGCCGACCTCTGCTTGTTACCTGACTTCGCTACCTGCCGCCTCCCTCGGACCCCTGCTTGTTACCTGACTTCGCTACCTGCCGCCTGCCTCGGACCCCTGCTTGTGACCCCTACTTCGCTTCCTGCTGTTCTGGCCACCGAGATCCTACCCGCCACAGGAGTCCCCCGTGACATCAAGACTGAGCTAGATACTGCAAACGCTACTAATACCGCCATGGTGGAAAAACAGAGCAAGTCTGACCGAATGATTGCTAATCTGAAACAAAAGTATGAGGTGGCACTGAAAGAGATTAGTCGCTCTCAGCAAGAGGTTAGCAATCACCATAGAGAGGATGAGAATGAGTTCACACACTTCGCATAGAACTGAAGGCCTCACACCAGGAGGTCAACAATGTCTGGACAGAGGTGGACATATCCCAGCAGGAGGTTCATACTCTCCGCATAGCACTGGATGCCTCACACCAAGAGATCAGCAGTTGCCGCACAGAACTGGAAGTCTCTAGAAAGGAACTTCACAGTCTCGCTGAGGAGCTGGGCATCTCTCAAAAAACTATCCTCAATCTTAATATGGATCTCAAAGTCTCTCAGAAGGAGCTTCAGACCCTCAACCTAGAGATGGAAGTCTCACGCCAGGAGACCGGGAGTCTCAAAGCAGAAGTGCGTAAATGGAAGGAGGACTACTGTACAAGGAAGCACTGAATATTAAAGAGACTGCAAAAAGAGAAAATATAAGACTGAAAGAAGACAATTCTGATTTGACAGACCACGTCAATGAAAAGAATGAAAAGCTGCACGAGCTTGAAAAAATAAAGAAACTTTTGGAAGATGAAAAGTTTGAAGCAGAGCACCGACTGCAGAACCAACTGCAAGGTCTGCGTACACACCTCCAGATTGCCAAGGAGAAGCAGCGAACTCTGCAGGAAGAAAATCTGCAGGCTGCTAAAGAAGTACAAGTGCTATAGGAATGTCTGATTACCCAGTGTGTCCCTGCAAAGCAGCATGAGAAAATTAAGGCTACCCTGAGCATCACCAAAGCATCGCTAGAGGCTAAGCTTAGATGCCAGGTGACTCAGTACAAGAGGGAACACAAGAAGGTCCAGAAACTGAGACAAGTAGCTGTGGCCCAAGCAAAGAAATTCACAGAGCTTCACAATATAATAAAGGAGACGTGGAAGCAAGCTCTGAGAAAGCACAGTAAGGAGATGAATACCCTGAGAGGAGAATTGCAGGATGCACTCAAAAAACAGGGATCTCTCGTGGATGAGATTACAGTACTACAAGAAAAGGTATTGACCCTGCCCAAGCGTCAGTATCCAACAGCAACTAAAACCCATGAAGACACGGGTACAGTGAGAGCTGGGAACACCGCTCATCTGAAAAACAAGGTTGCAAAGTTTGAACCACCTAAACAAGCACTAGCTAAACCTTCAGCCACCCAACAGGCAACAAAAAAAAGGTATACAGTATGTGCAGAATCAAAACCAGAAGAATCCTTAGCTGTGGAAGCTGAAAAGATAGGACGTTCTCTGGAAGTTGAAGCTTAGCTAACTACCCAGTTAGAGAGGGCTGGACTACATGTGTAGATATTCTCCAAAGTGGAGCAGGTTTTCTTTTGCTTATTTTGAAGGCTTTTGCTGTCTTAAAGGGACAGGCGCAATAAAGCCTAATTTTAGTTTCCCTTTAAATGGTCTCCTCTGCACACGTCTCTTACAGTAGCCTTAGATTGTTATCTTGGATTCTGCATCTTTGTTAAACTCATGGATTCCTTGTAAACCTGCATTGCTTGTCCTGAGAAAGAGAGGAGAACTCTCAAAAGCTTGTCCAAAAATATCAAATGTTGATCCACATAAAAAAAGCTATCGCCTAATACTGAAGTACTAATTTATTATACAACTGGACTAACACGGCTACTTCTACAGTATTTAACTCCTTTGAAACAGATCGCCTAACCTTGGACTTGTATTGCCTAGCTCTGCCTTTGCCTTAATGTGCCACAATTGTTTTGTTTTTTTGGTTTTCATTTTGTTATGTAAATAGGACAATTTTGAAAACAAAAAAAAGCTGATGCGTTTCGAGCCTCAGCTCTCTTTTTTAAGGGTATCAGTAATTATATAATCCCTTGCTGCAGTGGAGGTGCTAGGTGATAATGGTGAAAGACAGGGTTGCAGACCTGCCTAAGACATGCAAATGAGCATGAGGAAAAAACTAATATTTCCATTTGCTATATGCTTTACTGTGGAGGGTTTTTGTCACTTTTTTTACCCACCATAACTTAACTAAGTGTGGTGAAACCTATCCCAAGCTTCATTTTGCCAAGCCAGTATAACCAACCTCACATTGATGAGACCAATTAAGGTTGAGACAGCTGTCTGTGGGAAGGTTTACTGGCTATGCATATTAACCTATAACATATTAACAAAAGCTGTGCAATGCAGCAAGTATACGCTTATAGGGGACCATGTCATGTGGTTTTGAAGCAAAAGGTGGCACTGTGTGCTCATTTGCATGTCATTTTCCAGAATCCCTTGCTGCAGTGGAAGCACTGTATGCTGGGTGATAATGGTGAAAGGCAGGGTTATATAGTATTGCTTGACCTGAAGAAGAGAGGATAACTTGAAGAAGAGAGGATAACTCTCGAAAGCTTGTCCTATGACATAAATTGTTAGTCCAATAAAAAAGGTATTACCTAATACTGAAGAACTCATTTATTCTGCACTATTGCAACTGGACTAACATGGCTATTTTCTGCTTTATATATATATACCATAATACTGAGTTAAGTTATGGTGAGTAAAACAAGTGACAAAAACCCTCGACAGGAAAGCAAATATGCAAATACAACTGTATGCTCATCTGCATGTCTTAGGCAGGTCTGCAACCCCACCTTTCACCATTATCACCCAGCATACAGCACTTCCACTGCAGCAAGGGATTCTGGGAAATGACATGCAAATGAGCACACAGTGACACTTTTTGCTTCAAAAACCATTTTTAACATGGTTCCCTATAGGCGTAAGCTTGCTGCATGGTCACAGCTTTGAGCACAGCCAGGGTTAAGGTGCATACCCAGAAAACCACCCACAGACAGATTTTTTTTTTTTATCCTCCCGAGAGGGTTGGGGGGTACCCTCCCCTCTCGTTCATCAGATCCCAATCCACTTAAGTGGTTCGGGTGCATGCCCTTGGACTGTCCAACCGAAGTTAGAGCAGCCCTCGGAACGGGTTCCCTGAAGATTTCAGCCCGAAAGCCTAGGTCTCCAGGGACATTGATGCCTTCCTCCGTTAGGATTCAGGACATCCATCTCTTCCTCCCTCTGGCCCGAGGCCCACAAGGGAGTTCGCGTCATCTCCCCTCTTTTGAGGGTTGTGCGGGTGCACCCCAGCCCCGAAGGGCTGGTTGTTCGAATGCCATCCCCCCTTAGCCCGAAGGCTCAGGGGTTCTGTGGTCCGGGGCCTGGACACCACCTCTCAATGAGCTAGAGGGCCAAATGCTTGCCACAGACCTTTCCTACTGAAGCCCCAGATAGGATGGTACTGCATTTGGTCATAGCTGTGAAGGCCGAGAGGAGCATTACCCACACCGCTGTTTCGACCTTAATGGGTCTCATCAGTGTGGGGTTGATTAACTGGGTATGCAAAGAAGCTATGGGATAGGCTATACCATAATACTGAGTTAAGTTATGGTGAGTAAAAAAAGTGACAAAAACCCTCCACAGGAAAGCAAATATGCAAATGTAAATACAACTGTATGCTCATCTGCATGTCTTAGGCAGGTCTACAACCCCGCCTTTCACCATTATCACCCAGCATACAGCACTTCCACTGCAGCAAGGGATTCTGGGAAATGACATGCAAATGAGCACACAGTGCCACTTTTTGCTTTTATATATATACATATATAAAGGTAGATAGGTCGACAAATCACCCAATAATCTACTCGCCGCCTAGCCACGCCCTCAGCCCCGCCCCCAGCCCCACCCTCCAAAAATTAATAAATAAAATAAATTGAATAAATTGCTAGTAAGAACAACATTCGTTTTTGACATAAGTTTATTTATTGTATTATATTATACTACAGTTAGTCCTTGTTACATAGGTGTGTGTGCGTGTGTGTGCGTGCGTGTGTGTGTGTGTGTGTGTGTGTGTGTATAAATGTCGGATCTAGAAGAAAAAAAGGCTCATGTGAATGACTAATTTCCTGAACCCCTTAACCAGTGTCTGGATGCCCCCGCTTCACAATATCTAAAGCAGCAATCCCGCCTGGGATCTTACATGATCTGCAGTCCCTCAATGTCCAGGTACCCCCATTCCGCAATGTTATACGTTGGAGGGGAGGTGTTCCCTACCTGTCTTCTGGATTAGAGGGAATTCCGATGTCTCCCGTGTGAAGCTTGAGTCAGATCTGGAAGAAATCAGAATAGGTTATTTATTTTGGTGTAGGTATAGGGCAGTTAAGAGATATATGTAGCCCCGGTCCCCTGCGGCTCCCAGAGACCCCCCTCCTTTCTGCCAGCGCGGTCGCGGGTGCCGCCGGAGCCAGCGACGGACCTGCCTGCTGCTTCCAAAGGTGGGGGCCGGAGCAGGAAGCGTTCCGAGCCTCAGGAGGCTCGGCGGTGCACCCGGCTAGCGGGGCCTCCATTGTAACTGTGCACGCATGCGCAGTGGTCGCGCATGCGCAGAAGAGGTTGGGGAGCTGCAGCGGTGTTAGGAATGTGAGCACACAGCGTCTCAGGCGGAGCTCACGGCTCTCTCCTTACACTGCTCAGACCCTTCCACTACAACCACGCAAGCCCCCTTCAGCTTCATCACTTACCCCTCGGCATGGTGGGACGCTCCACGAGGTTCTTCCTCCTCGCTCTGCGCCGCAGCCGTCGGCGCGGAATCGCCGCCCCGCATGCACGTGCGCACCCCACGTTGCTTCCTCTCATGCACACGTTGGACTTACAGTGCACACACAAAAGCCCTTGAACTTATCCCCACTCAGGCTCCGCCCCCAAACACCGTATGGTTACAATCTGGCTCTTGCTGAGTGTCACCTGAGCTCTAAGAACAGCAGCCAATGCACTGAAGCTCCCTGGGCTCCTCCAGGCACGCCCCCTCTCCTGGTTGGCTGTTCCAGCTTTATATACCCTCTCTGTTCTGTGCTTTCTCGCTCGTCATAGTTTTTGTATGGGTGTTTCACAGTGCTTGTTCTTTGATTCTCTCGGTTTAGACGCGGCTTGGCAGACTACCCCCTTTGGCTCTCGACTTCGGATTGTTCCTGTTTAAGTACCTTCTGGCTCCCTTCGACCTCGGCACTCATCTCGATTCCTCCATACATCTCCTACCCCTGATCTCGGCAACGGCAACGACCATTCTTCTGGGAAAACGGTATCGGCAAGTATTCTCGCAATACACCCCATCTGGCCTGGCACCATCTAATACCACAACCAGGACACGTCCCTCGCTCTGTCGGTGTGTGTATTCATACCTGCCACCTCAGTTCTAGGGACAGGTCTGGTCTGCGGGCTACTCCGGCGTAACAAGCGGCCATTACACAGTCGCGCATGCGCAGTACGCTCGCGCACGCGGCCCCTATACAGTAGCAGCCTCCACGGGACTACAATTCCCATGAGGCTTAGGGACAGCCACACCAGGTGCCCCAGAATGTAAATAAGGGCCAAGGATTCTTGGCAGGGGCAGAGAGATACATTTCGCGGGGTTTTTGCAGACAGAAGGCAGGACCAGGAAGAGCTACGGGAAGGAGGTGAGTGCAAGGGTCTGTGACCCAATGCATTAGGCCAGCAGCCCCCTAGGCACCCAGTTAGGTCCTGAGCCCCTCACAGCTTGTGGTGCTACAGGGACAGGCCCTAGGTTAGGGACCCTGCCACCTTAGTACCAGTGTTAGTTAGTGACACCGCGGATGCTGCGCTCCCCATGGAGAGGCTTGGGCTTAAGCTTATGCCCAAAGAGACAAAGACTATCTCCAGGGTGGGATCGCCCCTGGCGGACCCTCAGGCAAGGAAGGACCGGATCGCAGACGGGATCACCAAGCGGCGCTGACCAAGGGACAAAGGGGTTAACTGAGGACACGGTGTGGGAGTACACGGTGGTTGGTGCAAGGTACACTCCTAGTGGAGTGAATGACATTTGGTACATGGTGTGGAGTTACCCCCTAGGGGGAGTAGTATTATAAAGATCACAGTGGTATTGTTGATACTGATGTCAAGTATTACAGTTATTCTGCATTTACAGTAAAGTGGTTTTATACATCTCTGTGTATGTGCTTATTGTATATGTGGGTCCTGTGTAGGCAACCTTCTACATTTCTAGAACCCTACACAAGTGGAGGCGCTGCAAACCAGAACGTTCCAGAGATTCACCCCAGGCTCTCACTAGCGGAGGCTCAGGCCTCCTGTGAGCCTGACAGGTATAACGCACCACACCTGGTAACATTAGGTTCCCCGCACACACACACTATATGCGATTGGGTGGGGGAATACCTGTTACATTTGGAGGCACTGCTGAGATCCTACCTGGGGTGCCCTATTCCATATCAAATTGTCCGTTTTAAACTTCATCATGTCCGTGCCGTCAAAGCAAGAAGTAAATGACTGGGCCTTAGCGCTACGCATGTCCCCAAGATGCGTGGTTGCAGTGGCAGCAGTATCAAATGACACAGACATATTCGCAGTGCGCACACAAGTAAGAAATTGTCCGGGATTGACCACCGCCCGGGTGATAGACTATATACTTGATGCTGACGGCCAGGAGACCACCTACCTCCTGGCCACCGTAAGTGACATATGCTTAGAGACTGTTCCCCATGTATTAAACCTACCCGAGCCCTCCGCAGAGGACTGCCTCATGATATATCCTGACACACAGGCTCCTGAAGAACCATCCACCAGTACTGGGCCAAGCACGACCCACCGGGTGACCAGTACTCCTCACAGGGTAGGTCCCCCTAAGGTCTCCTTCACCCCGAGCGGTTTAGGAGGAGTCAGCAGCTGGGCGGGGAGCCCACCCACCTTGCCTACTCCTGATAGACGGTCGGACAGTCTCCCAACCATGCCTAGTGTTTGAACTGGAGCTAGTAGTCAGCCCCTTAGTGGAGGTCTTTCCTTGAATATGACAGCCTCCCAACTAGTAGAAGCTATAACCATCTCGTCTCAAACACAGAACTACCGGAAACTAAAAGCCTTTTCTGGAATTCTACCGACGCCTTCAGGAGAAGAAGGGATCGAGACATGGCGGGAACATACTCTCCAAGTAATAGCGGAGTGGTCGTGCTCCGAAGCCAGCAAAAGACAGAGATTGGTTGAGTGTCTCAGAGCCCCAGCCTCCCAACTGTTACGGACACATTGGAAGGAGAAGTTACGGCACAGGAACTGGTGGAAATGCTCACTCAGTCCTCTATCCGAGAAGACGACGAGGATGAGCTGATGGCCCAGTTCAAGGCTCTTTGCCAAAAAGAAGGAGAGGATTTGTCTGCCTTCGTCCGCAAACTACAGCTGTCGCTGGGGAACCTCCTGTCCAAAAACATAATTTCAGTCGCCGAAGTGGACCGGTACCGACTCAAACAGCTACTAAAGGGGTCGTTGCCTAGCCACCCCATAGCTATAATGATCGGGCCACTCCGATCGCTGCTGTACCACCCAGCTACATGGAATTATTGCGTCATATCAGAAGACATGAGGTGCAGCTACATTTTCATGACTCCAAAAAGACCAAGGAACCCATCAAGAGTGACACCCCTGTTCCCTCAACCCCAAAGGGTAAGAAATCTTCCAACCGGGAGGAGGAGGTGACTCACAAGTCGCCTGCCGGGGAGGACCGTACCTCCAAGAAACCATCTTCCACGTACAAGGGTCGCCATGAACGCCGCGAAGTCGTTTGCTATAACTGCGGTAAGAATGGCCACTTCTCCAGCGACTGTCTGGAGAGGGAGGATCCCCCAGAGGAAAAACCTCCCGATAGAGGAAATTCAGCCCGGTCAATGGTCTGCCGCGTACAAATTGCAGAGTCTGATCCAGAAACCCCTACTGGATCCGAAGAGGCTCCTCCTGACTCCGGCCCCAGTGATGACGCCTTACCAGGGGATGCTTACAGGCAAGTAGGTCCCTCGGCCATCGTGCCTGTTGTACTGGAAGGGATCTATGCCTCTGCCCTACTGGACACCGGATCCCAAGTGACCATTATATACCGCAAGTTCTATGACCAGCACCTTAAACACTGCCCCCTGCGGTCGGCCGAACATATGAAGGTGAGGGGGTTAAGTAACTAAATAAAAAATAAAATAGATGTTTAGCCTAATCCAGCCCTTTGTAATATAGTAAGATAATAATGTCCAATTCATCAAAATAAATCCATCCTCCAAAATATGAGCAACCTAAACACATCAAATACAGTAGAGATGGGAAATAAATCCCTGATAGGTGCTTCCAATATCCGGATTATGATTGCAATATAGCATATAGTCCAGGAGAGAATATATCGTCAATGAAAATAAATGTGCAGTATATAGGCTTAGATGCTCACCTTGTAGCCATAGTGTGGGATAACCAATAAGGGGTGAAACGCCCCACAGTGAGTGTGTGTAATGAGCACTCAACGAAGAGAGCCCACCACACGCCCACTAATGGGAGCAAGACACCTAAATCCCTAGGCTTGAGCAGATAAATCGCCCAGTAATATATACAGACTGCATAATATTTGAAAAGAACAGTTCACTCACGGTTAGCACATGTCCTGGAAAATGCAGCGTGCCTCCTTCCGGTAATGGTGATCACAGTAGAAAAGAATGGTGGAGCACTGCTTGAGAAAATAAAGGGCTGGAGGCTAATAGCAAAATTAAAAATGCTTTATTCTAATGCATAAGTAGACAGAGCTACAGAAAAAACAGGTTCTCTGTATTATCAAAACAGTTGTAAGTAAAACTCTTGGTCATCACTTCCACAACATCATCCTCTGTAGATTCATCCATCGTGACAAAGATATATAAGTCCACCAAAAAGTCACAATTAAAGGGTTACTGTCGATATTGAATATCAAAAATTGTGAAAAAATATATATGTATAAAAATAAAAAATAAAATAGATGTTTAGCCTAATCCAGCCCTTTGTAATATAGTAAGATAGTAAGATAATAATGTCCAATAATGTCCAATTCACACATTACACACACTCACTGTGGGGCTTTTCACCCCTTATTGGTTATCCCACACTATGGCTACAAGGTGAGCATCTAAGCCTATATACTGCACATTTATTTTTTGAAGATATACTCTCTCCTGGACTATAATGCTATATTGCAATCATAATCCGGATATTGGAAGCACCTATCAGGGATTTATTTCCCATCTCTACTGGTTAAGTAACGAAGACTACCCCATCGATGGGATTGTAAGGGTTCAACTGGAAATACTCCAACTGAACACTGGCAAGAAACACCCCATGCATATATCCGGTTAGCCCTGTAGAAACAACGCCCCAGGTGAACGCTGCTGCAGTGGGTGAGCGGTTAGTCCATCTGGACTTCAACTTCGGCAAGTCGACATTGCCAACTGAGTGGAAAGAGCGGCTGACAACCCAGTTGAATAAACGACGAACGGTGTTCTCCATGAGTGAGATGGATGTGGGGTGCAGTCACAGCGCTCAACATGCCAATAGACTGAGTGACGCCACTCCGTTCCGTGAACGCTCTCGTCGCATCGCCCCTAGGGATGTGGACGATGTAAGGAACGTCTTGCAAGAAATGGAGACCGCAGGGATTTTGACGGAGTCTCTGAGTCCTTACGCCTCTCCCATAGTGGTGGTAAGGAAGAAGAACGGATCCGTACGACTGTGTGTCAAATATCGAACCCTAAACAATCGTACGATACCGGACCAGTACAACCTTCCTCGCATTGAAGAGATTCTGAATGCTCTGAATGGAAGCCAATGGTTCAGTGTGCTCGATTTACGATCTGGGTACTATCAGGTACCCATGAATGCAGAGGACCAAGAGAAAACAGCCTTCATCTGCCCCCTGGGTATCTACCAATTTACACGTATGCCCCAAGGTATATGTGGGGCCCCTGCTACCTTCCAGCGACTGATGGAGAAGACTATTGGGGACATGAACCCTCGGGGGTGTCTAGTCTACCTGGATGACATCATTGTCTTTGGAAGGACCCTGGAGGAGCACGAAGAGAGGCTGCTTAAAGTGATAGATCGTCATGAGAAAGAAGGATTGAAATTGTCCCTCGACAAGTGTCGGTTCTGTCACACCTCGATGACTTACGTGGGACACATCGTGTCAGCTCAAGAAAACGCCACCGACCCAGCCAAAGTAGAAGCGGTCGTGAACTGGCCTCGTCCCGAGAATGTCACGGAGCTGCAATCCTTCCTTGGTTTCTGCGGGTATTACCATTGCTTCGTGGAAGGGTACTCTAGTCGAGCTAAACCCCTGAACAATCTTTTGAAGATATACCTCGAAGATACAGGAAGGAAGGCCATGTCGGCCAGTCAACCGTTTGGCGATAAATGGACGCCTGAGTGTGAACAGGCCTACCTGAAGTTGAAGAAAAGCCTGACCGAAGCGCCGGTGCTAACGTATGCTAATCCAGAACAACCATACGCTCTGCATGTGGATGCCAGTCTCAATGGACTGGGTGCCGTCCTACACCAGAAGCACCCTGAGGGCCTTCGGCCTGTAGCCTACATCAGCCGCAGTCTGACCCCCAGTGAACAGAAATACCCTGTCCACAAGCTGGAGTTCCTGGCTCTCAAATGGGCGATCACGGAAAAGCTCCACGATTACCTCTACGGTGTTACGTTTGAGGTAAGGACAGATAACAATCCCCTCACGTACATCCATACCTCGGCCAAATTGGATGCAGCAGGACACCGATGGCTGGCAGCTCTAAACAATTACCAATTCTCCCTGAAGTATAAACCGGGACCTTTGAATGTCGGTGCTGATGCCCTATCCCGACGACCATGGCTAAGTGCTACTCCAGATGATGAGGAATGGGAAGAACTCCCAGGACCAGGGGTGCAAGCTATGTGTAGCACTGCCGCCATCATCAACGATCATGTGGCCTTCTCAGAATTATGGGTTGTGGATTCCTTGGGATGCCAGTCGCAGGCTGAGACGCAAGGTCGAGATTTTGAGAGCACTCTGATCCGAGAATTGCTCAAAATGCTGAACATTGCTAAATCACGAACGACCCCGTACCATCCTGAAGGAGACGCTCTGCCAGAACAATTTAATCGGACCTTGCTGGACATGCTAGAAACTGTAAAAGGTGCGCAGAAGACTGAATGGAGTCGGCACGTGGAGGCCCTGGTTCACGCGTACAATTGTACCCGACAACTGGATTCTCCCCATACTTTCTCATGTTCGGATGAGAGGCGAGACTGCCAGTAGATGTACGCCTTCGAGTCTCGACGGATGGGATACCCAATGCTACCCATTTTAAATACGTGCAAAGACTCAAAGACAGCTTTGCAATAGGCTTACCAACAGGCTGAGAAGTCTACAGCTAAGCTGAATGCTGACAATAAAAGGCGATACGACCATAAGGTCAAATATTGGGAGCTTCGTCCTGGAGACGCTGTGTTTCTTCGCAATCTGGGAGTCCCGGGAAAACATAAATTGGCTGACCGATGGAGAGATGGTGTATATGAAATAGAATCTCAGATGTCTGGCCTCCCGGTATTATAAAGATCACAGTGGTATTGTTGATACTGATGTCAAGTATTATGGTTATTCTGCATTTACAGTAAAGTGGTTATATACATCTCCGTGTATGTGCTTATTGTATATGTGGGTCCTGTGTAGGCAACCTTCTACATTTCTAGAACCCTACACAGGTGGAGGCGCTGCAAACCAGAACGTTCCAGAGATTCACACCAGGCTCTCACTAGCGGAAGTGAGCCTGATAGGTATAACGCACCACACCTGGTAAAATTAGGTTCCCCGCACACACACTATATGCTATTGGGTGGGGGAATACCCGTTACATATATATATATATATATATATATATATATATATATATATATATATATATATATACATACATATATATATATATATATATTGTGATGCCGTCACTGCCCTCTAAGGGCTAGAATGGGGCAGTTGTGGGACTTTACAGCTCTCATAGAGTTAATCATTCTGGAAAGGTCTGTTCAGCTGAGAGTTAATGAGCTAATTAGCCTAGCCTGTATAGTCAGGAAGTGATACAGAGATTCCCCCCCCCCCCCCCCATGCTGCCAGATACACACTGTTGAGAGTTATACAGAGAGGGTGAGAGACGCTGCTGCTATACTGATCTGGGAAGGCACACACAGACAGCCATGTGAGAGACTGAAAGGGGACCTGGGTAAAATGGGGAAAGAGTTTAGTTCTCCCACGATTAGTTAGGGACTAAGCAGTATTAGTCAGTACTCCTGGAAGGAGTTAGGTCTTTTGTTTCTGTTTTGTGTTATGAGTTAACCCTGTACCTACTTTGTACCCTGTACATAAACCCCTGCTTAGAAAGTACAGTGTTTCCTGCCTTTGATCTGGACAAAAGATCCGACGCTGGGACTGAGATGTCACAATTGGTGGAGTTTAACGCGAGCAGTCCACAAAGCAGTGATAGGGGAAAATGGAGGAATTTCTGACCTCGCTTCAGTACAAACAAACAGAAAATTCTGCAATTTTAATGCGGGGTTTTCAGACACTGGCAAAGACCCAAGAGGAGATGTCAAAATCCTATAATGAGAGTTTACTACAGATGACAAAGTCACAAACTGAAAGTACGGCGGCGTTAGTACAGCAGATGGCGCGGTCCCTACATCAGACGCTAAAAGAAGAGCAAAACAAGGCGCAACTTCGCCTACACCAGGAGCTCCGAGTGTTGGGAGAGAAAATTACCGCCCAGCCTAGAGTGGCCCCACAGGTCGCTCACCAGGTAAAACGCACCTCATTCAGAAAATGACGATGGACGATGACGTTGAGGCGTACCTGTCAATCTTCGAGCGCACCGCAGTACACGAAGGGTGGCCAGTTGTGACCCCAAAGATGACGAACAGTTGGTCGCTTTAGTCGAATGTTACTTGACTGCCGAAGAGATGTCCAAGAGTTCAAGTCCATATGAGTGCTCCGGTTCTCGCTTCCTGCGCTCCAGGAGGTCCGATAAGACTGTTCAACCGAATAGGAATCCCCAAGGGCTCATTGACTTGCGTAAAGGAGTAGGAAGTCCCACAGCACCTAGGAGGGACTCTGGTCTCCTTGTTCCCAGTAGACTGGAGACAAAACACCGACCCAGTTTTGGAAGGTATATAGAGTGCTACAGATGCCATGAACTTGTACATGTGGCCGCAGTTTGCCCTCGGAACGCGGAACCAATGGAATGTAACTTTTCTGTGGGGCATGGTTCGCGCTGGGTTTCTACGATTCAGCACAGTTCTTGCAGTTCAGAAGAGGATGATGAGGACTCCTATGTGGCCCCGTGGAAAGGACAACCTCCATGAGCAACAGAAGCTGCAGGGAAAGTTTACTCCGTGGCATCAGAAAAGACCAGAGGTGGACTACAACACAGAGCGCTTGGCGCAATCGTCACAGGAGTGACTTCTAGCCTTGGTATGACAAAGGCTACTGATACCGCCATAAGCAGAAATCCAAGTGAGTCAGACCAAAAGAGTGTTGACTGGAAATGGTTTTATGAGGCGTCCCAACAAGACGTTCAGCGCATCATCGGCAACTAAGAAGTTTCTCAGAGAGAGGTCTGAACGTTAAAAACAGAGCTGGGTAAAGTAAAGCAGCAAGTGCTACAGGAGCGACTGAGTACCTAGTGGGTCCCCGCCGAGCAGCATGATGAGCTGAAGGCCACCCTGAGCCTTACCCGAGCATCACTGGAAGCAGAATACGAAAAAAAACTAAAAATGTCCAAACCTTGGAATCTGAAAAACTGAAGTTGGATAAAAGGCTTCAAGAGCTAAAGCGGATAACTGAACACACGTCCCAGCAACTCACAGCTATAAAGGAGGACAACCTCAAGCTGGAGAAAGAGCTGGAGAAGCAGAGAGCCTGCTCCATCACCAAAAATCAGTACTCCCTGGAGAAAGAGGCATGGAAAACAGAAGCAGCAGCAATCCTAGCGACAAAAACTACAGAGATCCAAAATCTGAAGGATGCGCTGACACAAACCCAGAGCAAGCACCGGGAAGAGATGAAGGCCCTGAGAGGAATTGAATTGGCAGCTGCCTTGAGCCAGAAATGAAGTATAGAAGGACAGCTTCAAGACCTGATACTGGCAAATACCCTTAGAGGAAAAGTTCAAGTGCAAAACAGCCTTTGCCACTCCCATGGGTTTATACCAGTTTGTGACAATGCCATTTGGACTGCATGGAGCCCCAGCCACATTTCAGAGACTCATGGATAAGGTGCTGAGACCCCATAGGACGTATGCCACAGCCTACCTAGATGACATTGTCATTTATAGTAAACACTGGGGGGCCCATCTAAATAGGCTGAAAGCGGTCCTCAAATCTCTCAGCGAGGCAGGGCTCACAGCCAACTCTAAGAAATGTGCCTTGGGTAAGGCGGAAACCAAATACTTAGGGTATGCAGTGGGAGGTGGAAAAGTAAGGCCACTAGCCGACAAGGTAGTTGCCCTGAAAGAAGTTCCGACCCCCAAACAAAAACGCAAGTACGCTCTCTGCTGGGTTTAGCAGGATACTACCGGCGGTTCATCCCCAACTACTCGGAAGTGGCAGCCCCTTTAACGGACCTCACAAAAAAGTGTGCCCCTACACAAGTGGTATGGTCCAGGGAGTGTCAGAGAGCCTTTGAGGACATAAAAAGGTGTCTATCAGAGGGTCCCGTCCTTAGAAGCTCAGACTTTAACAGGCCTTTTGTAGTGCAAACGGATGCATCAGAGATAGGGCTAGGGGCAGTGTTGTCACAACAGTTTGAGGGAGTGGAACATCCGATCCTTTTCCTGAGTAGGAAATTGTTCCCGAGGGAAAAAAACTACTCAGTGATTGAGAAGGAGTGCCTCGCAGTAAAGTGGGCAATCGAGGCTTTAAGGCATTACCTAGCAGGAGTCCATTTTACTCTGGTGACGGACCATGCTCCACTGAAGTGGTTAAATAGTATGAAAGATTCCAATGCTAGATTAACTAGGTTGTATATGGCCCTCCAACACTTCTCATTTGAGATTCAGCACAGGCCGGGAAAAGAGAACGCAAATGCTGATTTCTTTTCTAGAGAAGGGGTGAATGGTCGGGCTTCATCCGTGTGTAGCCCCAGCCACACACTAACAGGGGAGGAATGTGACAGGGTAAATAAAAGCCACCAGCTATATGCCTGGCAGACATATGTTTAGTCTGCAGTACAGCAGTGATGAGGTTAACTTCAGCTAGGAAGCTCATGGCAATTAGTTGGATCCCAGCTGCCTAATCAAGGTGTGTTAAAAACCCCAGGATGTGCACACATGCAGGCTAGCTGGTCAGGAGACAGGAGTGAGTTTCTGAAGAGATTACTGATATAAGGTCTGTTTGCAAAGTACATGGTTTATGAACTGTTGTGTCCTGTATGCTGAAGAGAAACTGCTTTGTTTGCCACGCTGAAGATAAGCTATTTTGTTTTGTCTGCTGAAGAGAATCTATTTTTTTGTTTTGTGTGCTGTATGTTTTAAGGCTAAATAAATAAGCCTTGTCAAGAGACCCCGCGTGTGTAGTTGCATGTACTCTGCAACAGGCACCCCACTATGAGTCTCAGCAGCCAGCTAAAGCTAAGCTAGCCTCGGTTTTATATATGTTTACGGAGTTGTATAATCTGGTTTAAAGTGCATATGATAAATTGTACATATTATGCCTTGCGTTTTTATGGTATAATCTTATGTTGTGTTATGCTGTTTCCAAGCGGGTCGTTGGTATTTTTCACCAGGGGGAGCATGTAGCCAGGGTCCCCCTCTAGGCTTTCCCCTTGTTCCCCTCACCTCCGCTGAGTACTCGGCAGGCGCTGGTGGTGCGGAGGGGGGCTGGGGGTGGTTGCAGCGGGCGGCGGGATCACCGGAGGCTCCGGCTGCTCTTTCTGCAGGGCGCCACCATGTTTGCCGTGCGGGTGCATGCGCAGAGGGAGTTGCGGCAGCCACTGCAGTTAGCGCATGCGCAGTACGCTAGGCGCATGCGGGGGGCCATAGGAAAATGCTCCACGGGGACTACAACTCCCAGTAGCCACTGGGGTTGCAAGCACACATGATCGGACACAGCCAATGGGGCTGCCACAATCCCCTGCAGCTAGAGTTGTTACATTTTCGCGAGCTGGGGACCAAGGCAGTCGGAGCTGGGACGCCATCAGGGTAGGGTGTATGTGTGCAGGGGTCTGTGCCCCCTGTACTAGGCCAGATTACCCCCAGTAGGCCCCAGCTAGGCCCCGACTCACTTCAGCTTGTGGTTACTACAGGGACAGGCCCATAAGATAGGGACACTGCCTCTGTAGCATTAGAAAGTAAGGGACACAGTCAGGACGCGGCTGCATCCTGATTATAGGTGGTCTGGGACCAGACACCTGCTGCACAGAGACTATCTTCACGGTTGGATACTCCAACCGGATACCACCCAACGCGGAGGCAGACTCATCACGGACGACTTCATCGCTGGATCAGCAGATCCAATCTACCTTGTTGTCGGCGCACCTGGGTGCTGGAGCACCCGGCAGATACCTAAATACACCAAGTGCACCAACTGTACATTTAGTCAAAGGGGAAACGATGTCCCACACATGGGGATGGGAGCGGGACTCTAAGGACACGGTGGTGGGTACGGACGTGCGTGACTTGGAGGGTAGCTGTATCTTATTAGTATTTAGTAGAAACCGTTAAGATATACATGTGTTGCAGTAAAGGTTATTATTATAATCTGTGTTATTATTATTATTGGTTCCTCTGAGGGGCACCTCCCACTACATTAGGATCCCTCGCAGGTGGAGGCGCTGCACCGAAACGTTACGTATATCACCCCAGGCTCCCTGTGACGGAAGCTTAGGCCCTCTGTGAGCCAACAGGTAGTGGCAGCACCGGTAGCCTTCCTGTGTAGGGGGAAACAGGGCTACATGTGTGTATCACTGCACCCAATGTAGGTCGACGGGAGATACATGTTTCTACCAAATCTCCCTGAAAATAAAGTTGAAATATTGGCCAGTTTGTACAAATGGTTAATTATAAAGTCTATAAAACAGGAAGAATAGTACAATCTGGGGTGCCGATCCTGATATAAATAACAATCCCTGCGATAAGAAATAAAACCTACCCTTAAAAATATATATGATCAAAATGTGTTAAATGGAGCACGCCATTTTCTGCTTATTTAACTGAAATATTTCATTGTTCTCATTTTCAAAGGAACATAAAGGACTATACTAAAAATACAAGTCTGAAAAATACATGTCACCAACGGTTCTGCATGACAACATTACACATACGACAGATAAATGGTACTATTAATGTTAGCGTTGCTATTTGAATAAAGATTTATTTAAAAAAAAAAAAAAAACACACACACACACACACACTGAGGACTACAGTTCCCGTGATGCTGCAACTGACGTCATTCCTCCCTCCCTATTAAAAGCGGAAACAAAAGCCAGCGGAGGCTCCGCCCCCAGAGCTTTAGCCACGCCCAGAGTGAGTCAGGCCAGCGGCCGGCAGTGAGCAGCAGCGATCCGCTCCCTCCTCCTCCTCTGTAACAGCCGCAGTGACTCGGCGAGAAGCCGCACAGGAGGCCCCCTCCTCCGCAGCCCAGTCACCGCCCGCCCTCTCCCCGCTTCCCTCTCCTCAACCCAGTGCCCGGTCACCGCCCGCCCCCTCCCCGCGAACCCGGCCCTCTCTCCCCTCCGGCCCTCGCCGCTCCCCGCGGCCCTCGCCTCTCTCCTTACCCCTCCGGCCCTCGCCTCTCTTCCCCCGGACGCCGGCCCTCGCCTCTCCCCTCCGGCCCGCGGCCCTCGCCCTCCCTCCTCCATGGCGCTGAAGAGAATACAGAAAGTAAGTCTCCCGGGGAGCCTGCAGGAACAATGGAGGCCGCCCGATCCCCAGCGCCCGAGGGCCGCCTCCCTGCTCAATGCGATCCATAAACCTCTCCCCTTTCTGCAGCACAGAGGGGGCTGGGGACGCGGCAGCGAGACCCCAAACTAACAGCTGGGGGGTCCCCTATATCAGCATACGGGCCCCTGCAGGGAGTGTAACTACCAGGGCGCCGCACGCCAGTCACCAGCCAGCTTATCCCAGTGGGGATAGCAGCCTGACTGCAGCCATACACTGGCGTGGCGGCTAATTACACTTTGTGTGTGATATTTATATGTTAATATTTTTTTAATGCTGGTACATACATTGTTGGTGCTGATCGTGTAATGGGAGAAGCGCATACGATGTGGAAATATCAGTGCATTTCCTCATGCATTCCTACAGACACGAAACCATGACACCGCCTTTAATAAGGAAAATATTTCCCATGTCTTGTTGATGAATGCAGCTTCTATGTTTTTATTTTATTGCTGTTGTTGCCAGATCACGTACTAACTAACCTGCTCTTTGTTAGTGAAAATGGTGGCAGTCTCTTTAAGGTCACCAGTCATGCTTTGCAGGACTTATATTTAATTGTTCATTTATTGCTTGTTTTAGTCGATCATGTTTATTGTCTAAAGCTCAGCATCAAATTTTTTGAGTGACATGGTTACTTGTAAATCTATAGTATCCTGAATTAAAGGGCTCGCCTTTGATTTCTCATAGTATCCTATGATGTCCTGAGGCAAGTGGCAATTTATCATGTAGTCGTATTATTCAGAGATAACATGGCCTAAAATATTGTTTCCTCCTAGTTTTTACAGAAGGCTTCCAGGATATCTTCACCGCACCCAATTTATCTTCAGATCTATTCAATCCTATTTTAATCGTGCAGCTTGACCATTAGCGCAAGACGTTTCGGGCTAGAACCCTTCGTCTGATGCTGTGACACTGGACCTGACAAAGGGCTCTCACCTGAAACGTGCGATCACGGTCAACCTGCACAATTAAAATGTATATATATATTTATTATTGAATGTATGTGATGTTTGTGTGCGGTGAAGGTATCCTAAAACCCTTCTTTGAGTATGGTAGATGTGAGGTCCCTGCCCTCCTCCAGCACAGCACTGACATCAAACATCCATTAATACAAAGGAAAGAACTAGGTGTGCATCAAAACCAGATGAGCTCATTTTTACAGAAGATGGTATTTATTTAGACTGATATTTGGATGTAAAGATTATTCATAAACTGGCACCATATTTTAAGTCCTTGGCTATTTGTTTAATACTTATCCATAATACTGTATACTGTCTAGTGTTTTTTAACTTCTTTTTTTTTTTTTAAAAGTATAGAATCCTATAATTACATTGTAAAATTCTGTGGAACCCCAACCCTCTCTAATAGCGCATCTGAGATCCGATTCATTGTAAGGAACCCCAACCCTCTCTAATAGCGCGTCTGAGATCCGATGTATTGTAAGGAACCCCCAACCCTCTCTAATAGCGCGTCTGAGATCCGATGCATTGTAAGGAACCCCAACCCCCTCTAATAGCGCGTCTGAGATCAGATGAATTGTAAGGAACCCCAACCCTCTCTAATAGCGCGTCTGAGATCAGATGCATTGTAAGGAACCCCAACCCTCTCTAATAGCGCGTCTGAGATCAGATGCATTGTAAGGAACCCCAACCCTCTCTAATAGCGCGTCTGAGATCAGATGCATTGTAAGGAACCCCAACCCTCTCTAATAGCGCGTCTGAGATCAGATGCATTGTAAGGAACCCCAACCCTCTCTAATAGCGCGTCTGAGATCAGATGCATTGTAAGGAACCCCAACCCTCTCTAATAGCGCGTCTGAGATCAGATGCATTGTAAGGAACCCCAACCCTCTCTAATAGCGCGTCTGAGATCAGATGCATTGTAACTCCTTCTGTATTTGACACATTTTTCAAATGACCTGACAATTGCAGGGAACACTTTAGGGACTCCCTCAGAACTCAAGGATTCCTAGGAATCCCTGTTGAAAAACACCGGTCTAATGTTTTTAGGGAGTGAGCAACCACATAACACTTGTCTTTCTAAAACAAATATATCACTATGTGAGGGATTTATCCTTCAACCTCCATTATGATGTGCTCTCACTTTAGCATAGTAAAGTCACTGACATTAGCATTTTTGTTTACGTCAGTCCTGATCTTCAACCCTACTTGCAATTTTCTTGTAATGTGCTTTTAGTGCTGACTGGTGAAGTCTTTTTTTCCTAGTAACCCTGTCAAACAGATCAGTTATTGCCACTTTTCTGCAGCTCACGTGATTTGCTGTTCCTGTTTTGAATCCATTGTTTTTAATCGTGTAAATACAGTGACAGCGATTTAGGTCACTATGGTTTGCAGGAGAAGGTCCTTACATTACTTATTTACAAAGGCCTTCACAATGGATTCCCTCTGCTTTCCGGAAGGATTCCAGCTACTTTATTTAACATAGATTGTAATGTTCTCAAATGAAGCAGAATTTGGTCCTTATAGCAGCAGTCAAAGCTGCCGTTTTTAAAGGGAAAAGACTGGTTGTATTATGTGCATCGATACAATCCACACATTAAGTAATTAGCCAAGTTGCTGATCGATAGGCGAAGATTCGGCTTGGGAGTTAACTGGCTATCGGTGCAGCAGAAGAGGAGGAAAGATGCAAAGTTCTGTGGGGAAGATCATGTGACCAGACAGTCACTAGATACAATTGGTGCACTGCTAGAGAGCAGGGCTCAAAGGAATGTGCAAGTGCCTGTTTCAGAATAGGAAGGGGGTGTGACTTTGTAAATGGTTGCTATAGAAACAAAAAGCTTGTTATATTATAATACATTAAAAATGTCTGAGTGTTTTTAAAAAAAAAAACTACACATATTCTCATAGTACAGAACTGATTTATTATATATATTTTTTAAACCTGTGGGATATTGCTTGTTCTGCAGCTTTAAAAGAAAAAGCAAACCAGAACTATGATTGAAACTTCTAAAGGCCATTGCTGACAATGCAGATTCCATCACAAATACATGTTGGCATAGTGTGTGTGTATACATGAACCCTATATCTTGGTTTTCTAACAACCTTATCACACCAAGCACATTTAATGTGTGTAGGACTACTAAACATTAGGTTATTTTCAGATACAACACCACATAATTGAATACTATAACCAATGAGCTTTCTCCATCTATGAATCATATGCTACTGAAATTGCATTTGCTCTATCTTGTCTCCTGTGCTTGGGTATTATAAGAAAATAAGGTGTTTTTGTAGCCTATTCCAATACAAGAATTTCTATTGAACAGATATAAATATGTTCTACAGTCCTCATGTAATGGCTTAACTATAGTATTTGAATATGATCCCGCACAATAGACATGATTTAGTGTTGGCAACAGTACAAATATTATGCATAATTGAAAACTGCATTTGTGTACTTTTGTCAAGAAAAGTGGTAGTTTCATTGAATTCGAGATGTGTATTGCGTCTGCTGTTTTGACTGCATTGCTGGTATCTTCAGCAGGTAACATACATAAGACGTTTATTTTTTTCCACTAGGGGGCATGAATTTGTACCGAGGGTTGCAGAGGCATTCTAGTGAGTGCTTTTTGGAGAGTTGGAGTTGACGTAGAAGCTGCTCAGTGCAATATCATGGGGTTTGTCAAGGATTGTGGCGCTGTTTTCTTTTGACATTCAGTCTGACGGTGTAATCCTCTCTACACAGTGGATCGTGGTCGGGTGTCAAACTGTTTTTCACCTGTTTTGCCACATTATGCCATTTCTGCTTTTGAGAAAGGCCTGTGTGGTCGAAACTTCAAGTCTATTGGCAATAAATTAGTTTGTTGAGCAAATCCGTGGAGCCCTGATTTTCTTCATTTCGTTAACCCTGGATTTACATAGAGAACCCTGAACCAGGATCACCGGTAGTTGTATCCCCTTTTGATTTTTTATTAGTGTGCAGCATTTATTTATCTTTCTAGTTCCGTGATAAACAAGTTCTCCTCCCCTCTGATTCCCAGATATATTATGGAACTGACCCACACGATTCCATGTTCCCAGGAAATGTATTCTTAAAATTACCTAGAAAATAAACATCAAAATGGCCACCATGGTCCTCTTCTAGTAAACTGCAACATCATGCCATGACATTGCTCGTGCTTATTGGCCTATAGGCGTAAGACTGGTCTTGAGGCCATTTTGCTCCCTCCCTCCCCGCCCCCCACTTTCTTCCCTTCTAATGAAAACAAATTGAATGATAACATTCTCAGAAGTGAGGTGGACCCCAAGGCTACGGCCCCGCTGCCTCAGACAGTGCGGCCGCACTGCAAACAGGCGGCGAGTGAAAGTCACTGCAACGCGATCTGCGGTCTGCAGCTGACTTTTCTTGGCGTGGGGGGCGTGGCCAAAGCGAGTCGGAAGGGGGCGCGGCTATGACCTGGGGTTGGGGGGAGGAAACGTGTTGGCAAACCCTCCCACCTCTCTCCTTCAACCGACGAGGAACCGGGGGCAGGAGGGGGAGCAGCGCCATGCGGGAGCCCCGCGCGCCCAACTTACCGACCCTGCTTCCACTTCCCTGCCCGAGCGGGCCGCGGGGATCGGGGAAGGGGGGGACCCGGGCAGCAAAAAGTTAAAATAAATGAGACGTGGAGAGGGACTGTAAACACACAACACATATACATATATATATATATATATATATATATATATATATATATATATATATATATATATTACATACATATGTAATTTACATCTCATCCCAGCCTCTGTCTAAAAGCTGTTTAAAACAGCATGCATTGGCTTGAGGATTGGCTTGTGTAATACGAGCTTGAGACAAAAGGTGGCACTGACTGTTCATTTGCATGTCATTTCCCAGAATCCCTTGCTGCAGTGAAAGCGCTGTATGCTCGGTGACAATGGGGAAAGACAGGGTTGCAGACCTGTCTAAGACATGCAAATGAACATACAGTAATATTTACAGTTTATATATATATATATATATATATATATATATATATATATATATATATATATATATATATATATATATATATATATATAATCAAAGGCTCCTTACTAGGCAGACCAGGGAATCCAAAGTAGGCACAGCAAGGAAGAGACAGCACACTTGTTAGCAAAAAGAATTGTATTAGTGAAGCAGGCACAAAACACCAACGTTTCTGTCCTAAACGTTGGTGTTTTGTGCCTGCTTCACTAATACAATTCTTTTTGCTAACAAGTGTGCTGTTTCTTCCTTGCTGTGCCTACTTTGGATTCCCTGGATTCTCTGGTCTGCCTGGTAAGGAGCCTTTGATTATATTCATTCATATGGGACTAAGCACCTGTCTTCATCTGTATTTGTGTGCCATCTGCTCTGTTACATATATATATATATATATATATATATATATATATATAATTACATACATATATATTTATATATATATTACATACATATATATTACATATATATATATATTACATATATATATATATATATATATATATATATATATATATATATATTACATACATATATATTACATATATATATATATTACATACATATATATATATATATATATATATATATATATATATATTACATACATATATATATATATATATATTACATATATATATATATATATATAATATATATATACACACACACACACACACACACACACACACGTCGACAAATCACAAAAAATATACTCGCCACCTAGTACCACACGTGTGCTGCTTGGGCCAATAGGAGCTCGCCACGATGTTAAATCCACTCGCCCAGGGCGTGCAAATGTATAGGTTTGTCGAACACTATATATATATATATATATATATATATATATTTATATATATATATATATTTATATTATATATATATATATCCATACACTTCCCCGCCCCCCACGAAGCTGACAGCTCCAGACCCGGCTCTGATTGTCTCACAGCCACACCACGTGACGCGTCACCACTCGGGATCTCAATTTTCTTGCATCCGCTGGCGGCTGACGCGTCACAGCGTGTAGTGAGCCGTGCAGGGAGGAGGGACTGGGACTTGGAAGGATACGAGGGGATGGTGAGTAACGCGGCCGGACGCAGCGGGACCTAAGGATGATAGCACAGTTTAACTCTGGAGCATTCCCTGGTTCCACTTATGAAAAATAAATAAAAAAAAGAGTAGTTGGGACTGCTGACTTAAAGGGGTAATCCCACGTAGTTTCCCAGAAAGACAACTGCTTGGTAAACAATTTGACAATCTCGTTGACTTCCTTAAACTTTAAATATTTGGCTTCTGTTTGGAATCATTGCAAATTAGGGACTTCTGGATGGGGAAGTGACGGTTTAGCTTTGGCCCACCCTGTCATTATCGGAGTGCGGGGTCTGGCTGTGCAAACTCTTGTGTACACACAGACATCAAGCAAACAGGAGTAGTCTGAGGAAATCACAAACCCCTCCCAAGTGTTGGCTTAACCTTAACATGTTTACAATGTAACTTGATTAAAATGTACACCGATGTAACACTTTAAACATGTCCCTATAATTAGTACACTTTGGTCCTAGGAGGGATTGCTCCTTTAAATGCACTGCCCCTTTTAATTCATGTGTTCAGTGCCATGAACACACAACTTTGTGCTGGAGGGGGACCAAAACTGAACTAGAAACATACATCTCTTTGCACCCGTGCGCCCCAGAAGTGCTTCCTGGGTTTGCGGACGTGATCGCTTTGGTAGCTCTTCCAGGTGACCAACTGAAGTGAGGGGCCCTCCATAGGGATAGGTTTCTCTGTTCTGAAGGATCAGTGTGCCAGATCAGCCCCATGAAAATAAGCATTTAACCCCTTGAGTGCCTGTGGGGCCAGCCCCTCCGGCACAGCACGGTGAAGGGATTGCCTTTGAAAGCAGTCACATGACCAGATGTGGCTCTTAACCCTGGAAACGAAAGTCGTTCTCCTCTTCCATTTCCCTTCACTGCTAATCGTGTCCCGTTCTCCCATGGAGCACAGGATGCGATCGAAGCTGGGGAAAATGTACTCTTTGGGCATTACAGCCACTACGTCATGCGGCCTCTGAAATGCCAGCCCCCATGACATAGTCAAAGGGTTAAATGATGTACCTGATACACCACAGGGACCTCTAGCATCCCGTGTCCGTGCCCTAGTGGGTACATTATTAGAGCAGAGAAAAGGTTAAGGAGAAGTTCTATGTAACAAGCCAAACCATGGAATTTCCTTAGCTTTCATCACCTTAATCTATTTATTTGTAGCCTAGTAAAGTAATATATTCAAGGAGTGGGAGTCATCAGATACTATATTTTGTTTATCTGCTTGACTAATGATAGCTTAATTTACAAATTCACAAAATAAAAGACCCGGTTTGGGCATTTGCAAACTATTGTAGCACTAAGAGAGATCAGGTAAAGATTGTAAGAATACCACCCAGAAAATGTGGTTACCATGGCAACATGAAGTTGTAACCACTTATTTTTTTTAAATATTTACACTTGTCCGTTTTCTTAAGGAGTTAATTGCCTAAATGTATTAAACATGCCACTGCTATTAATTCACTGGTCCTTGAGCAGTGACACTTGTACTTCTAAATATTGGTTCTTTAATCAAAAGGTAAATACCCCATAAAACCTCGGCTGTATTGGAGTACTGCAGTATGCAGTGATTTCACTTGACACCATTGGCCTCTACGTTTGCATATAAAGTAGCACCTGCAATGCTCGGCTCAATTTATAGGTCGTACTAATCTCCATTCCTGAGATGCATAGCCCTGAAAAACCGGTTTCCAGGCATGGATTTAAATAGCTGCCTGAGAATTGTCATAGTACCTACACAAGCCAAACCCAGAGAGTGTACTGGTGTGCAAGGCGGCAGCATAACAAACACATGCTTTTTGGAGGGGGTTGCGGCTTCAATGTTGTGTTCAAGCAATAACACATGATTTATTTGGATATACAATGCATCACTTGGGGAACACCCTATTGTATTTAACACTTATTAGCCTGATCTTTTAATTGCTGAGGAGCAGTTGATGGCTACCATGTTGTCACACTGAACAATAGCATGCCCGATTTTCAGCTATTAATTGAGTGCTGCTCCAGCAATGAAGGGAACGTGGAAATATCATTTCAAACATTTTTCAATATGCTTTTCCTGTTCACAGATATGTAACGGTCACTGACCATCTCATAGCAGTGGAAGCGATATAAACTCTTGTGTTCTTTATACTCTGGCATGGCTAACTTTAATGTCGTACATTGTAAAGCAAGGCTTTCTACTATAGAAAATGGAGAGCAGTTTATGGGAAGAAGTGTACTGCAGTTTAAGGATAAGGCTGTGCATAGAGTGCCCGCGACGGATGACGCCACCACCCGCAAAAAAATTGAATTTCGCTTTGCAGCGACGTCGCTAGCGACCTGGCCATTGACTGGTTCAGAGGCTCACATGTGGTGACAGCCTCTAAAAAATCAAATTTTTGGTCGCTCCCGTCGTGTCGCACTTACTATAAGCACACGCGACGGCGACAATGCATTTGTTTTGGAGCAACATCACCGGCACTATAAGCGCAGCCTTAGGTGGGTCATTCATCAATATATGATGACACTTGGGCTTATAGAACAACACTACTTTTTAATGTACCACTACTTTTGATAGATTAATGGTTCTGCTTTCTATTTGAAAGAAAATATCATTTTGGCAAGCTTTCTCATTCCTGCTTTCGAAGCATAAATGTTGTCCAACTTTCTAATAGCCTGCCAAAGAAGGGCATGCCGTCATGTATCAGCAACCATTTTGATTTCCCCATGCTTCAGGCAGTCAGTGCTGGGCTAGAGGTGTTGCAGTATGAAGTCAGCAGCGATTCTCTCCAGGGCATTTCTGTTCATGTTGGTTTGTGTTTTATCGCAGGGAGTGGGGATTCCTGCCGTGTCATCACATGCTCAGCATCTTAAAGCAGCAGTTTTGTTTTCCTCTTTCCTTGTTGCCCTTTCCAGTGCTGTTACGGGTCTGGGAGGTTAAATAAAGCTATGGAGCCCAGATCAGTCTAAAGGTGACCGGTTAACCTCCTGAGCTTCACATTAACATCATTACAAATCATGATTTTAACACACATGTTTTTTTCCTAACGAGCCGGACATGCTCGGAGGCCAGATTCTAACATTACAGTAGTCGCACCCATACAGGTTTCTGGCAAGGACTTGTACAGATATATTTTAAAAACCACGGTCATGGAATATATACTCCAGTAAATGTGATTTACATTTCTGTATACCATGTTTGTTCATTGGGTTTCTTAGAAACTGGTGTGGTTTCTTTCATAGGCTGCTAATTGTCCACGGATTCCTCCCTTTCACATATTAGGACATAGAAATATAGTGACCCAACAGCCTGATTAGTACATGTAGTTATTTTTAATTGACCTATGCTATAACTTGTGTGTTAACATTTGAGGTAAAACCTTAAATTGTTTTATATACACTTGTTTTGTTTTGTTGCTGTAGCTCATGGTCCCTTGTGGGCAATTGAGGGGGTTGCATCTTTGGCCTTCACTTAAGTTGCCTTTTGATCTAGTTGAATCCAGTTCAAACCTGCTCCTTTCTACGTGCTCTGAATGTTTGCCATTCATATTCTGAAGCAGCTAGATATGAGTATTTTTGTGTAATCCAATGTTAATCCGCTATGTTATGCCTGCAATCACACACCTTCGGTTTCATTCCTGTCAGACACAGGAAGAAAATGTGGTTGCACTGAAATTAAAAAAAGTTATGGTGGGTGAGAGACAAATCCTCACGTACAATATACAGTAAATAAAAATATTTGCCATGTGCATGTCTGCAGGCCTGTCTTTCCCCATTATTGCTGTTGCACTGACACAAATTAAAATCATTGTTCTTTTACTAGTAAGGTTTCTGAACCCCTTCATGCATTACTGCCATTTGGAGAGGCACGCAACACCCACGCAACACTTCTCTAATATTTCTGTTGCTTGTTTCATTTATTCTCCAGGATTGGGCCGTAAATCCAGACATGTTTAACACAATGACACAAACCCTATAATATGCAGAGCATGCTATTAGTCATTTATAACGTGCCGACATATTCCATAGCGCAGTACAACAGGGTTTAAGCTATTGCCATATTAACGTTTGAGATACTTGCTGGGAAAGGTAGCGCAAGTACTCGTGTTTAAATCCCCCGCAATGGAGGACGTGGCTTCCATTTTGCCCACGTAACACGAGAGATGTAAAGCACTATTTTTGTTTTCCCTTGTATGGATCTGTACCAGCACTACCTTCAGAGACCAGTATCTCGGGGTCAGCGGGTCCCCCAGAGCTGGAAATAGTTTGCTTTTTAGCTCCAGGTACCCCCTCTCCATCCATGTAAAATAAGCGGTGGTGTGAAGTTTGGGGAGGGGGGGTGTGTGAGAAAACTGCCCCTTTCATTGGAGTAAATTAGGCCAATGATCATAGCTGCATGACCTAATGACCCATTAAAATACAGGCATACCCCACATTAACGTGCGCAATGGGACCGGAGCATGTATGTAAAGTGAAAATGTACTTACAGTGAAGCACTACCTTTTTCCCACTTATCGATGCATGTACTGTACTGCAATCCTCATATACGTGCAGAACTGATGTAAATAACGCATGTGTAACAGGCTCTACAGTCTCCCCGCTTGCGCACAGCTTTGGTACAGGTAGGGAGCCGGTATTGCTGTTCAGGCAAATGCGATGGGCAAATGCGCGAGCTGCCGTTTGCCTATTGGACGATATGTCCTTACTCGCGAGTGTACTTAAACTGAGTGTCCTTAAAGCGGGGTATGCCTGTATTGTTACTTGAATTCTTTTGAGTTGGAAAACTTTTGGATCTCACCCCATGGTAAAATAAAGGAAAATTACAAACCTATTTTGCTCTGGTATATGTACTGTGTAAGTGTTGTCGCTTCACACTCAGTGAAGGCCCCGCTCACACAGCACGCAGTGCGCGCCCGTGTTCGTCACAGGTGCGCGTTCGTCACAGGTGCGCGTTCGTCACAGGTGCGCGTTCGTCACAGGTGCGCGTTCGTCACAGGTGCGCGTTCGTCACAGGTGCGCGTTCGTCACAGGTGCGCGTTCGTCACAGGTGCGCGTTCGTCACAGGTGCGCGTTCGTCACAGGTGCGCGTTCGTCACAGGTGCGCGTTCGTCACAGGTGCGCGTTCGTCACAGGTGCGCGTTCGTCACAGGTGCGCGTTCGTCACAGATGCGCGTTCGTCACAGATGCGCGTTCGTCACAGATGCGCGGTGGCCAATGGTTGTGTTCAGTATTGAAACTACAATTGGCTGCAAAGTACGGTGTTGACACTGCTGCAGTCGTGGTTGTCTTTTCAATCTGACATCAATTTCAGAAGCCAATCAATATCCAGATGTTTACATTGATTGGCTGCTGAAATTGACTCAGCAGGGGGGGGGGGGTCTTCCAGCGCAGCCTCGGTTGGAGCCAGGCTGCTGCTTTTACCCTCCTGCGCTAAAGGGAGCTCCAGCACAGTGCTGAGGGGGGAAAAGAACCACCATCCATTTGCTCTGCTCCCATGACACTGCGCCGCCCGCTCTGTCGGATCATTCTGTCTGCTGGGGATGATCACACATCGCCCATCAGACGGCGGCGCATGGACGCGCGAATGCAGCGTTGCGATGCCCCCTGTGTGAATGTGGCCTAAGACCCAGGAACTTTCACCATGTTATCCAGCTGGGTGAAGACTGTTGTCAGTTAATCTGTCAGTGCTGCTTGCTTTGGTTCCTGTAACATTACTCCTTGTGCTGAGATTGTAAAATGAAACCCATATTACCTAGTTTTTATTTCTGTGTGGGAAACGTTGGACTTGGCACAGTGTTCCGGGTAAGTATATATAGGGAGTTGTGTGAAGACAGAAACCTACTTGCCCTAAATATTGAGGAAATGGTTACCCGTTGTCAGAACACGTATAATCTCTATCTTCTAGGTGACGACATTAACCCAATTTCTTTCTTCCCCATCTCCCCACCATGCAGGAAACTTGGGTATCTTGGTGCTTTTTCTTTTGAAACGCTTGGTCATAATTGTGAAAGAGCACACATTTGTGACACAGAAGAAATGCTTTGTTTTCTCTAGACACTTGTTGTTTAACCCATTGCCTGCCAAGAGGGGCCAGCAACGCATTGCTCTGGGGGTTCTAATGATCTCTGCACTTGTGTAATGTTAACAATTAGGTGGCCAATTGTGGTTAATACATACACAACCCAGACCCACCTTGTGCTGCCCACAGATGCCTTAGAGCAGTCCTTAAATACAATGAAAGTAAACATTACGTCAGCTTTTCTTAAGACTGAGAACTGCCTTTGTTGCAGTCTGATAAATGGTTTTTTAATAGAAGCAGCCCCTGACTGTTTGCCTCTGCTGGTATTTGTGCTTAATGCTGTAGGGATCCATTTTCATGGAGTTCCTCAGCTTGCATAGTTGGCTGAATGGTAGAGTTCTGTGGCGAAGAAGCTTTTAATGGCCATTAAGTCAGAACATCTCAAGCTCCCAAGCTGCTAGAAATAATTGATAGCTTGGCTGTATCCCTATGCTTTGCCATTCTCAGCCCCATCCCTAATAGAGCAGGATTGTAAGGAAATCGCTAAACGATGAGTGGAATGCTCTGGTTGAAGGCTTAGTAACTTCGCTGTGGCTCCTTTGTACCTCTCTGTTCTTGTACAGCTCCGCATGAGCTGCATGTGCTATCTAATACAGCAATCCTAGGTCATTATGGTTAGTGCTGAATTATTTTTGCCCTCCCTTTAACCTTCTGGTTTATATTACCAGTACCTTTAATATTCTGTGTTACTTCCATGTCTTCACTATTTCTGTGTGTGTGTGTGTGTGTGCACGCGTGCGCGTGCGCGTGCGTTCTCTCCTCTCACTGGTAGTTTATTCAGATGTTTCACTGGAAGAATCAGGTTTTTTTTCTGTACTTATATTCTAATCTTGTTCTGGTTCAGTGATCAAAGGAACTGACTTTTCATGGTGAGTAATAACCACATGAGTCATTGAACAGACAATGGTTTTATTACTAGATTGGGTCTGCGAATATTGATTAGCTATAAGCTGCTTGCCATTGTAGGTTGCATATACGTATACACACATACAATGTAGTGCCAATCCGTGTCACAGAAGGAAACTTGAAATAATGACCAGTAAGGATAGTGAAGTAGAAATTACCCGTAGACACATTACGGCATGATTTATTAATTGCCCTAGGAAAAGGGTGGGTGTCCGTAAAATAATAATGGCTTGCTTTGTACTTTGACATGATGTGCTAATGTCTTGTGTAGATGCATAGGCAGCCTTACAGATCACAAATGTTTCCTCATCTTCTGTTCTTTCTTCACAACGCATAGCAAATAAATCTTTTCACGCAGTCTGAAGGAGGGCTGCACTGCATATATTTTCAGTCTTCCCGTGTTGCTGCAAGGCGAGAAGCTGCTAATAGCCTTTTTCTCGCCTCCTTACTTGTAGATGTGAGGTGTTCTGCAGCTTAACTGTACTTATTTAAGTTCTGTCATAATCTAGGGGCGTAGGGCTGTTTCTTTGTGCTGCAAAATGTCTGTGTTGAAACCTATTTTTTCTAGTTGTGATTTAATCTACTTTTTAAAAAAAAAGTTATTTTCTGTGTGCCCAGGTAAAAGGACTGAAAATGGCACTATAAAAGCAAAATGGTGCATTGTGTATCTCCTGGTTATGTATCCAGTCAGAAATGGAAAGGTTACAAAAGAACAGCATGACATTTTGTGTGGGAGGATACAAAGCTGACAAATTCTTATTGCTTAAAAGGGTAGATTGGGCGGTCAGGTGTGATTGGTGCTGGTGCCAACCAGAATAAATTGCATCCCATATGCATGAAAATAAATTGACAGCATATGCAATGTACTTGCAAATGATAGGGTTATTGCTTTATGGGTGGTAATTGTGGTTCACAAATTAATTATGGTTTGGATACTCCCGTATTCTAGTGGAACCTCTTATGTATGATTAACAAGGGGGCAGAGCTTCGGGAAGCACTGAACCATAATTGGTCATTCACTTCCGTTTTGTGCTATGATTTCTATACTGCAGTTTAACGCCTAAGTATTTAGGAGGAAGATGCCATTACTACGCTTTTATTCTTGGCATAGTGTCTTTTATTTACATCCGATGTGGAATTTCTGTTGTCTTTTAAACCTATTGTTCTTGTAACCAATGTAAAACACTTTTAGCTGCATCTTATAACATCGTTGGGCCTTGTCCCCGCTGCCTACTACAGCGTCCGCTGTGGCGGACGCTGCGCTCACGAGAGCCCTCCCCGCAATGGCGCCGGGCCCGCTGCGAGGGGGGGCCGCAGCGCTCGCGCGAGAGCTACTCCTGCTCTCAATAGAATTGAGAGCAGGACTCGCGTCGAGCGATTAGGCACGCCCCCCGGTGGTTCAGCCAATGAGGGCGAACCTGCCGGGGGACGTCATGGCCGCGCCCCCATCACTCCTCCGCCACGCTCCCCCCGGTCTCTCCTCCTGCAGTGAGCTGCAGACCGGGGAATCGGCTGAACGTGCCGCCAAAAGCGTGGGCGCGCGTTACAGCGGAGAGACCGGGGCCTTAGCCTTAGGCTGTTTTGGTATTTCTATATGGCTTACAAAGTGGCAGGTGGGCTCTTTCCTGTTCATGATTTGTGAATAAATAATGCAATCATGTTCATACTTGGAATTCAGTTACTTAGCAGTCCATTTGCAGTTTTATTTCTTGCAGTAGGACCGTAGCAGCAAAGGATAACGATCATACTTGCTAACGAGCTAAATCAGGCTGCATACAGCCCATGCAATGAATAGGTGGTGAGGTTCCTCACGGTTTTAGCTCAAATGAGTAAATATGTTCTATAATCCCTTAACTAGTAGCAGTCGGGTAAGTGTTTTAGCAATAGATCAGGTTAATGAATGTAAGTTTGCATGTTACAGGCATACCCCGCATAAGCGTACGCAATGGGACCGGAGCATGTATGTAAAGCGAAAATGTACTTAAAGTGAAGCACTCCCTTTTTTCCACTTATCGATGCATGTACTGTACTGCAATCTTCATATACGTGCATAACTGATGTAAATAACGCATTTGTAACAGGCTCTATAGTCTCCCCGCTTGCGCACAGCTTCGGTGCAGGTAGGGAGTTCAGCTTTGCTGTTCAGGACGTGCTGACAGGCGCATGCGTGAGCTGCCGTTTGACTATTGGGCGATATGTACTTTCTCGCAAGTGTACTTAAAGTAAGTGTCCTTAAAGCAGGCTATGCCTGTACTAGTTTCTGTGCACTTCCGTGGGTGTGTGAGACGTCACTGTCTTTATTTAGGCTTGTCCTGCTCAGTGTAAAACCTTTGGCAGATCTGGAGATCCCCCAATGGCTTTCTTGTCTTCACTGACAACATTCCACAATACAATCCTGTTACCTTACATAACATTATTGTACCTGATTGGTGAGTGCTACTGGGTAATCTTTAACGAGACTCAAACAATGTCATAAAGGATAAAGAAGCAGAGTTTGTGTGATTTCTGGATGTGTACATCCTTGATGCAAACATACCTGTACAAGCTGACTAAAACAGCAGGAAATATCTTTAGGGCCGGTTGGGAACCCCATGTGTTTTTTTAGGTGTTTTCCAATTAACTGGCTTCCAAAAAATGTAATGGCAGATTCCAGGCAGTGTAGTGGGTTGCTGAGCTGTGTGGGGACTGAATACTTGGGCAGGAAACTGCACTTGAGCGAGGGTAATATAGCTGTCAATTACAGCAGAAGCTTCCAAAGTCACCCCCCACAATACTTTGCTTCCACAGGAGCAAGACATTGTGGAGCTGGACTTTGGAAGTTCGTGCAGTCAGACTGCTATGCCACCCATGCTATCTGCACACACTGAGGTGCAGTTCTGATGGAAATAGTCTGAGTAGGCAATAGTGGTGTGGGGGGGTGGTGTGTGTATCTTTTCTAGCAGGGGGTGCACAATGCTCTACGTAGTGAGACGTGTTCTAAGGCCGAGGCCCCACCGTGTCCAGCGGCGCGCTACTCACAATCTCCCGATAGCCTCCCGAGCCGGTCCCAGTCCCTCCTCACTGCACAGCTGACTACGTGCTGTGACGCGTCAGCCTGCCGGAGCTACCTGCTCCTTGTATTTTGCATTGCTGACGCGTCACGTGGTGCAAGCGTCAGCCAATGAGAGGAGTAGGAAGGAGCTATGGCGGGAGGGAGGTGGCTTGTGAGGGAAGTCTGAGGCAGCCGTGCATGGTTCTCCCTCCCTCTCCCCCCCTCCCTCCAAAAGGTGTGTGCGTCCGTCCGCAGGATGGGGGAACAAACTTCTGCTTTATTTATTTTCTAAATAGTATTTGCTGGGAGCTGTATGTATTGTGGGAGGAATGAGTCCCTGTTTAGAACGGATTCCCCTCCTCCCTGACAAACGACATGGCCGCGCCCCCCCTAGTCAGTGCCCCTGCCCACCCGACCCGTTTGGCAACGCCCCCCCCCCCCTCCCCAGCGCGCAACACAGTACACTGCAGACCGCAAATCGCGGTGCAGTGACTTGCACGCGCCTGCAGCGGGGCCTTAGCCCAAGTGTGTAGGACACTGAAAGGGACTCGATGTGCTCGTTGCTATATCATTATTTGACTGCTTTGTAGTTGTGTGTATTAGTGAAACATCACAACTAGCAAATCTTTATAGCTCTAAACAGAATAAATCTAGGGTGTATATATAATATTTAAAAACATTGGGTACACGCCTGGTCTTCTGAGTTTACTCTTGAAACCTAAAACAAGATTGAATGCACCCTTCCAATTTCAGTTTTAAAGAAATTAAACGGATTAAACCTTGCCCCACAAATGTAATACTGTTATTGCAGTTTGGG